>NW_015113267.1:0-63009 GCF_001443285.1 Poecilia latipinna | reverse complement strand
CGGTTTTTGGTAAGAACCCCACAGGCGCGTTCTGGATTAGCCTCCGGCTTTTTTTTTTTTTTTTTTTTAGCTAAACCTGTGAGGACACTGTTGCAGTAATCAATGCGACTAAAGATAAACACATGGATGAGTTTCTCCAGATCTTGACGAGACATTAGTCCTTCAATCCTGGAAATGTTCTTTAAGTGATAGAAGGCCGACTTTGTAACCGTCTTTATGCATCTCTGAAGGTTCAGGTCAGAGCCAATATCTTTGGTTTGGCAGATTGGCAACACTTTCTAAACACCTTTGTGTTCATTCATTCATAAATATGGTTTCTAAATCCCATTTAAAGCTCATAAAGACCATTAACCTTCAAAAATATGGAAATTATTCCCTGGATAAATATTAATTTGAATGAGACGCATTTGGAAACTTTAATATTCGTTCCTCCTTTAGATCTGACTTGTTAAAAAGCAATTAACCGATCTGCAGATAGACTGAAACTGATGGTGGAGGTGCAGAAACCTGCTTTATATTTTTGGGTGGGAAATGATTAGCATGGTTTAGAAAGCAGCTTAGAAAAACTCGCAGCAGCACAATGAGGTTTTACAAATTAGTCTTAATATAATGCAGTTCTTTTAAGATCCAGGAGTCTGTATGTGGTGTCAATCTGTTGTGAGTAAATCTGAAAATAAAACACTTTTTTTGTACCTCTTTGTGCTAATTTTAGCTTTTCCTTGAGGGTTGAGCTTTGATAAGCGAATCAAAGAAACCTCAGTGGATTTCTATGAATCCCCTCTTTCCACTATAACACAGTTTCAGAAACAAACACCCTCTTATCCAATTAGAATATACATCTGAAGAAACCAACTGTCCCTGCATGTATGATTAAAGATTTCTTTGCTCTTGAGGAAAAAAAGTGCAATCTGTTGATTGGGTTTGACATGTGCTGTTTAATATTTCATCAAATCACTCCATTCATTTCCACCCAGATGAACTAATAGAAACTGTGAGATGCTCACCATCTTGCTCCTGGAGACGAACCAGAGCACTCGGAAAACACAATCTGCTGGAGCAGAGTATTCGGATTGGCCCGGGGACCGTAAAACGGCAAACAGTTGGAGCCGTGACGCCGTCCAAAAAGTTAAAAAGCTGTTGTTTTGTTCGGGAAAACAAGTTAGTGGCATAAACTACTTGCACAAACAAGTTTTGGCAGTAATCGGGAGAAAATGAGAAAATGCAACGAGTAAGAAAATTGAAGTATTTGCAGTGAGCGCAGGGCCAAGGTGCAGAAGTGATTGTTCTGTTAATAAAGTTGGTGAAGGATTGAAAGCGCTGCAGGAGGCGGAGGAGGGATGAAGCAGAGAGACAAACTACTTTGGCGTAGCGCCTTGTGTTTTGGCTGCTTTAATGGCTGATCGAGAACAAAAGTCTCCTTTCTAATTCTAATGAGTTTAATTATGGCTCGCCCTCAGCCAGGTGCTCCGATCAGCCGCTGTCTGTTTCCATTAATTGACAATTAAAACGGGAATAAAGCGCCTGCTCCCAACTCGGGGCTCACCTCCGAACAAACAGACATTTTTCTGTCTTTCAACCATTAAACTTTACACACTTTCAACCAACAAACTTTTCAACTTTACACTCACCGGCCACTTTATTAGGTACAAGGGCCGGACTTCCTTTTGCCTAAATCCTGCGTGGCAGAGATTCAACAAGGTAACATTCCTGAGAGATTCTGGTCCATATTAACACGATGGCATCATGCAGTCGCTGCAGATTTGTCGGCTGAACGTCCATCACCAGATCTCTATTGGACTGAGATCTGGTGACTGTGGAGGCCAGTCGAGTTCAAGAAACCAGCAAAGGAAGTCGAGATTTTTCTCAAATATTTTATCACAACAAGCATTATAATGTCTAGTTCTGACACATTCCAGTGCATTTACGCAGAAGCTGCTGTTGTCTTTAACGAGCACAGGAACAGGAAAAAGTGTTTATGACATGGCCGTCAGAAGATGGTACTCTGTGGTCATAAAGGGATGGACATGGTCAGCAACATTACTGTGGCGTTGACACGATGATCAGTTGGTACCAATGGACCCAAAGTGTGCCAGGGAAATATCCCCACACCACTGCACCACCACCAGTCTGGACCGCTGATGCAAGGCAGGATGGATCCAAGCTTTCATGTTGTTGTCGCCAAACTCTGACCCGACCATCCGAACGTCGCAGCAGAAATCGAGACTCAGCAGATTCAATGGTTTTCCAGTCTCCTACTGTCCAGTTCTGGTCAGCCTGTAATAACTGGAGCCTCTGTTTCCTGTTCTTAGCCGACAGCAGTGGCGCCTGGTGTGGTCTCCTGCTGCTGTAGCCCAGCCGCCTGGACTTGTTGTGCGTTCAGAGACGCTGCTCTGTAACTTCTTTAGGAAAGATGGAACAAAAATGATAGGAAACATCAGATTTTATGTTTACCTGAATGCTGCTCCCTGGACGATCCATTGGCTGTTAAAGTTCATCATGGTTGCTGTCATGTTACTTAATGATGTACACAAAGAGCTTTTTTTAATTTGTCAAACTGATCTGAAATGCTGTGCAGCACTTTATCAGCAACTTCTGGAGTCTGGTCTTTAAAAAAAGTGTTTTCTTTAAGGTTGTTTTAAAACCGTAATTAAACTGTTTCCCTGCTGTTCTGTTCTTTTCATGCCCTGTTTTTATTATCCTGCCCTTCACTCGTCTGTCTTTGCTGTTTTTTTGTTTTCTGTTTTTTTGTGTTTGGTTTAGTGCTATAATCTCCAACTTGATTTGCTGCTTGGTTGCCGTCTTTGTGTGGGTGATGAAGTTTGGCTTTCCTTTATGCGTGGCTGCTGAGATTAAATCTTCGTTTGCACATATATGCAGCTTCTGTGTGTGGTGTGAAGGATCCATTATGTTTTGTAAGAGTTGATAATGAAAGCCTGCAGGAGCGAACTCGGAGTGCACAGGAGGGACGGGGTCAACGGCTCCGTGGGTGTAAAACGGCGTTTGCAGTGTTTTTGAGGCGAGGACTGTGTGGAACTTGTTGAAACATCCCTCAGAAACATAACCTGCAGTTCGCTGCAGATTAAGCATTGTACTATTAATTACAGTACGACTGGCAGAACGTGACATGCGAAGGGGGTATTTTGCTGTTTTACTTGTAAAAATGTTTTAATTATAATTTATCTTTAAAATTCAGAAACGGTAAGTTTTTTGGAAAGCTTTATGTAAATAAATTAAAACTTGTAACATGAAGTTTGCTGAGTTTGGAGGGAAATATTAAGACCGTTACCATTCAATTAGCCGTATGAGCTGTTACTGTTGCATCAGAATAAAACCCAGATTTTTTATTATTTCACAGCCAGTATTTTTACCTCTTTATTCACAAACTCGTTAAGCATTTCTTTAAGTTCTCCTTTAGTTTGTGCAGCTTCCCCACTTGGATTTCACTCAAAACACCAAGCAGTTTTCTTCATTAATTTATTTATCAGTGTGTCAGGACATTTCCAGAAGCTGTTAAAAAAAAAACTTTAAACGACCCCCAAAAAGAAAAAAATAATACATATGACTAATCTATATTTAAATTTACATAAATTAATTTCACTCAAACTGCAAAGAAAATACTGAGCAAACTATGTAAATAAGCAAATCACTGTGAATCAACTACAAAACGATTCAAGTTAAATAAAATAACTAATTTAAGTTCTTTAACTTTAAAGTGCAACATTTCAAATTGATATTCAAGTTATTTTATTACCTAGTTTAAATGATTTAAACTGATAGAAACACATTACGACCATCAAAATCACCAATGAACACGACTGACTTTACAACGTCACTTTATCATGTTTAAGTTCAGATATTGCCGTAAACTCATGCGCTAACGAGCCGGTGGCTAGGCTAACGCTAATCCAGGCTGTCGGCAGACTAGCGGTCCGATTCGGTCTCTGTCTTACCGGCTGCGTCTCTGGTTGTTTCCGTCTCTGCTCTGGTCCACCACGAGAGCAGATCTCTGCTCCAAAGTGACGCCAAACCTTGTCTGATTCTTTCGTCATTGTCCGTATAAAACAGTCCTTGTTCCACCATGTTTGTTCTGTTATTTACAGCCCGAGCATCTCTTATTTGTTTCTTGTCCTTTTTTTCTCCTTATTGTTACTTTATTTTCTCTCTGTTTCTGATTTGACTTCGCAGGCATTAGATTGTTTTTCTGCCCACTGGCTTGGGCTGAGTAATCATTCACAAACAGTAGCTGCAGGCCTGCGTCATCTTCTCCCTAAAAAACAACAAAACACTGGAGTTTGGATGCTAAAATGACAAATAACTGTTTTTTATGTACGGCTGCTGGAGGGAAATCCTTGTTTTCAGTTAAAAATCGCAGCTTTCCTGGTAAGGAGAAACAGCATGAAACATTTTCTTCCTCTTCAGGTGTTTAACTTTTCTGTCCATGTAATTTTTATAGGTTTTGTGTTGGTACACATGTTTTTTGGACGCTCTTCAGTCACTACGTCTTCCCTCTGAGTCTCAAAGAGAACCTGAACCAGTTTACCGGATCAGAGAAGAAAAACACTTCCTGCTTTGTTTCTGCATGTAGGTCAGTGCTGCGTTTTCATTGCGGTGAGATATTTGCTGCCGTATCGTTGGCTTTGGGGTCGATGAACGGCGAGACGTTGCAAAAGCTTCCCTCCTTTTGTTCCTGATGTTTGACGGCTCCTCGGCAACCAAAAGCTAAGCTGAGAATTAAAATGCAACAAATGACAAAAAGCAGCCTAGATGTGCTGTAAATACAGCCCACATCTGGAGACGTGACAGCCTGTTGTTCAGGAGGCAATAAAATCTTTGACTGCGAGTAAAATAACTGCGCTTTGGCTTTTACCGCACTTAAACCTGTTTTTCCTAAAGCAAAATAATAATGCAGCAGAATTTATCCGAACCTATGAAGGCTGTCCACCTGCTTCCTCTGCCATCCATCATATTCTGAGTAATAAACCTGCACCTGTATGGGTCATAAACGCAGCACTTCACTCTATAAACGGAAAACAAACACATTCCCTCGGTGTCTCCCTAGCTGCTGCTGCTGCTGCTGTTCCATTTGCTTCCAGCTTTAACCTGAGTTTCAACAGGCGATGCGTCGAGGTCTGATTAAATCCACCGGCTGTTAACCACAGAATATTTTAAAGTAATGATATCCTGCAGTTTTTCTCTTGCAGGCATGAGCAGATAAGGAACAGGGCTAAATTGCTTCCTGGTTTAACGTTGTCTGCTGCACAGCCAAAGGATCCTTTCGAAGCTGTTAGCCTCAATTATGGCTCAGTTATGATTCCCGGTGGCTATAAAACCGCTGGACCTCCAGCCATTTTCATTCTGTACATCGCTTCTTTGTCATTGGTTTGCAAAGTTTAGACAGCAAATGGCCTAATTATCTATAAATGTTTATATCTACAGCACCTTAGTGTATTAATCGGCTTCACATCTTTCCACCTGTGTTGCAAACTGGGAAGTTTTAATAACCATAAATTTCAGCCACTGTTTACGTCAGGATTTGCTGCGTGGGGCTCAACGGTCATGCTGACCGTTCAGACATGAAACTTCTGAAAGTGACTCAGTTTGGATGTTTTGGGGGAGTTAAAACATCGGAATAAGGGAGTCTACAAGGAGAAAATATCTAAGTTTGGTCCGTTTTGTAGAAACTGAAATGTTTTCTTGAATAAATGGAAACAAATTCTTCATGTAACTTATTTTTAAGCAAAACTTTGGATGCTGGATTTTGTTCAGCGTTGAAACGGCCATTTAGCTTCACCGATAGGCTAACTACTTTTTGCACACAATAATCTTTTCCAGAGTCTCATCAAATCATTTTACTGAAGCAAAAATTAACCTCCAGTTAATTCTATTGCTTATTGCTGTTGCAGATGTCTTATGCATCAGATTTGTGATTTTTAACATGAGAATATTATGTTTTAAAGCACCGTAAAGTTAACGATTCAGCCTCTTTTTAAACATTGACATATTCATTCCTCCGGTGCAATCAGAGGGATTTTATACTCTGTTCTTTTCTGTTCTACCTTTCCTGCTCAGTATTTTGCTTCCACTGGCGCCTTTTATTTTTCCTCTCAAAGAACAGAAAAAGGAAAAGCTAAGATCCTGCTGTATCGCTTCCCTCTCAATCTGTCGCTGCCTCTGAGAGACACGCACAGATTTCCCACTGTCGGTGTCTCAGAAAAGAAACCCCGGATCATCTCGAGATGAGAAGAGCTACAAGATTTGGCTGGCTCCGTCTGATCACGAGTCTTAATGGGAGCCTGGGGGGGATGATGAGGGGGAGGAGTGGGTGGTAGCTTTGCCACATGGAGGACAAAAACACAGAGGAGTTGAAAATGATGAAAAGAGGGCAGGAAATCTCCAGATTCATTCTGGGTTGTGAAGGTGAGGTGGGCACAGGGTAGGACGTTGAGGGAGGCAACAGCCGTCCTGTGGTGAGAGCAAAAAAAAATCATATTTGGGACAAAAAGGAAGAGAGGTGTCAGGATTAGACTCATCGCAATGCAGTGAAGGGAAAGGAGCAAAGGTCAGCAGGAGAGACGATTTTAGGAAGCAGAGATGCAAACTTTAAGTGACACTTCCCTCTGAGTTCCTGTTTAAATGAGGAAATATATAAACTATAAGGAAGGGAATGCAAACAGCTAAAACTAAACAAGGATAATTTAAAAACAAGAACCGGGTCAAATTTTCTGATCTTCTTCCTGCTTCACGTTGGAAATGAACTGGAAGTCAAACTCTGCCTCGTGTTTCCCCCAGTTATTAGTTAAAAAAACCTGGCATAGAAACAAAACGTTTCCCTCTTGAACGTTTCCCTTCCTCAGATGTGAACACGTTCCAGCGCTGCAGCCTTGAAAGCAGAACACAAATTAAAACTGCATTGACAAACTGCAGTGTTTATTACTGAGAAATAAATAAAGCTGGAGCTGCAGAGTTGAAAGGCTCTGGGACGCGGAACGCTTACAGTTAATTTAATTTAAAACCAGAAGTTAAAAAGTTGGTTAGTTGTACTTCCTTTCTTTCAGAAATTATTTCTAACTGGGTCACACACAGATTTATCACTCCTGGGTCCATTGGTATCCTTTTAAAATATTATTTTTGCATTTTCTTGGCTGCAACTAACATTAAAATTGTGCCAGTTTGTTGTCCTGGAGGCAAACTTTAATATTTTCCATGTTTCTGATACGATTTTGACATGCAGGCCAGAGACCGGCATGTTTTAGAGCGGGGTCGCCCATTTCCAGTCCTGCAGAGCGACCATCCTGCTGCTTGTACACGCTTCCCTGCTGCAACACGCCTGAGTAAAATAGCTGGATCTCTTCACCTGCAGACATTCAGCTCTGCAGAGGTCTGGTAACGAGCCGTTCTGGATGTCTGGACTTGGGCGTCCATGTTTTCAAAGGTCCTCTAGTTCAACACACCTGAATCCAGTGTTTGATTATGACGCCTCTGCAGAGCTTAATGAAGCACTGGGGACCTAATTGGACCACAAATTCATCCTGCAAATGCAACTAAAATCTTGTTTCAAATTGTGTTCTTGTTGCTGAGGTTTTTTTTGCCTCTAAAATGAATTGAGATAATGTGATTTTGTTTTAATAAGGTGCACCAACTAAAACCCTTTTTATTGCTTTGGATTCAAAAATAGCTACTTTTGTTGTTTTGCTAAAATGCTGCATGCTTAAATTATTAGCATTTTATTAAACGTATGTACTGGGGTATATTTTTTTGGTACTTTTTCAATCTTGGCACCACAACGTTTGATATTTAATCACCTCTGGAGGAGGAACATGATAAAAGTTGCAGGAATGGAGTAGCAGGCGCCTGGTTTAATGCGTTTCAAGGCTAATCCTCTATTGTAGTTCACCATATTGGGTATCGCCATTGCCACATCGCTCTCTTTATTGTTTCTGCTTTAGGTTTGCTGAGCATTTTGATCTAGTTCGACTGGTGAAACTTCATTATATCGTCGGGTCCACAGTGAATTAATTTGCTGCCACGTGCTGCTGCTGCTGCTGCAGAAAACCCCTCATCATCTGACCTCTCGCTCCGTTGTTGGCAGCCAGTGTGAGGTGTTTGTGCTGATGTGCTGTTTTCACCAAATATAGCTCCCTGCATTGTGACCACACATTGTCACTTTGGTTTCTTGTGTCAATTGTGTGTCCTGGGCTGGAGCTGGGATTTCTCTTTGTTTCTCAGTTAATTTGCTTGGACATCCACTGCTAGAGAGAAACGGTGTGTTTCTACTGCAGATAATCCACCAGGTGCAGGTTTTAGGCATATTTAGTTTATTTTTGTTACATCTGAGTGATTTTTTGTGATGCAAATGAGGAGAAGGTGATGATCTCAAATTACTTTTGAGTTATTGGTTAAGGTTTAGTAGTTTTGCATTAAAGCTGCAGCTCAGTGTTATTCGCTCGCTAAGTGACCAGGTTTTCTTTTCTGTAAAATAATTGACACTTTCTGAGATAAATAATGAGCTTTTGGGTTTTTACTGGGTGTATCAAGGCGATTCCTTGAGTTTTAAGTTTTGAGTCGCTACATAGCCTTTCCTTGCTTATCTACTTTTGTTCAAACCGTATTTTATTGTTGCCAAAATCCCACAAAAGCTGTTAGGCTTCATGCTTTTTCTTGTTTTACTTGTTGGAAGTGACATTTTCATTTAAAATTCAACATGTTGGACTGTGTTTATAATTAGCCCCAGTTTTAAACCTCAGTTTCCTCTATGATGAAACTCCAATCTTTTTTTTTTCCTTTAAATGTCAGTTGGTCAAATTGTGACTTGATTAAATAAAGACAAAGGTCTGTGATTACGTCTGTGAGGGTCATAAGTGACTGAATTCATAATGACGGGACTTGGACGTCGGCTCCTGTCCGGCCTGCGTGGTAAAACTCAACCCAATCCACAGGTTTCATCTGTCAGTTTGGAAAAAGTTCATGTTTAAGTGAAAGTAAATTTTACAGTTTCATGACGTATTTATATTGGCTCCGTACAAAAGCAGATGTGAAGCAGTTTTCACCAAGCTAGCAGACGAGTTTTTTTATTATTATAGAAGAGAGTTGCTGTTTGGTACAGAATGAGATCAGAGACACGTTAATCCCAGAACTCTGACTTTAATCCGAGTATTTTGAGTATTTTCTCAGGAATCTAAGAAAAAGATTAAAAAGACTTTACTCCTTTAGAGTTAAAGTCAGAATTTTGAATTTTTTCACCAAGAAATCGGTCTGTATTCTAGGCCAGGGAGCGACTAGGCAATGAAAACATCTTAAATTAATTAGACTAATTAACTGCTGTTAAATAACTAGGATCAATTAGAATGCAATTAAATTTTAGCGCTGGATAAACCGAACAAGAAATTAGGGTAACCCTAAAATACTGAAGACTTTAATTCTGAGAATTATTCCTCAGAGGTTCTGATCCTTTTCTGCGGCTTTATAACAGAGAAATGCTCCTGAACTTCCTGGACTTTGCTGTGGCAAAACAAAATATTTCCAATAAATATTCTTGGGAATTTAAACGTCAACATTTTATGGATTTTATACCTTTTGTTTGCAGTTTGTGCACACGTTTAATATGAGCACGTTTTTCGTTGTTAGTCGTCTGATCAGGCTGAAGTTGCGCCGGGAAAGACCTTCATCTTGAGTTTCTCAAACTCCAGATGAACGCAGACGTCGGCAGAGAGACTCCTCATGCATTCACTGCAGCAACGGCGTCTCGGCGTTTCAGCTCGTTTCATCGTGTCGGAGTCACTTTAATGGGATCAGCATCAGTTTGAGCGTCGACATTAATGAAGGATTCACTCGGCATGTATCAGTGTTTAATGAATGAGACCTAAAGGTTCTGAGGCGCCTCCAGTCCGGATCCGATTCGTATTCGCTCAGGTTTGGTCCTTCACCTTGTGGGGTTTGTTTTGGAAAACAGCCACTGTGTCCTTCTGGTAACCGGATTAGGAAGGTTGAACGACACAAACAAAAGATTTTACAGATGAAGGATGGAAGAGAACTTGGTGATACCAACAGATTTTAACACATTTCTAAAGTAAATATCTTTCAGATAGTTTTTACGTTTGACTTCACATTATTACATGGGGTTAGAACAACTTCTTACTCATTTCACACAAACACATGGCGTTTAAAGTGTCTGTATAGTAAAGGTAAAGCATCAGCACAAGCTCTTCCGCTGCCGTCCCTGCTGTAAGGACAGTGAGCCTAAAGCTGCTACATTTTTCACTAAACGGCGCTTTCTGGAGAAGAAGGTGCTTACAGGGTCTAAAAAGCCAATAAATTCTGCAGCAAACTGTCTGAGGTGGCTCCATTGTAGCCAGACTCATCCCCTCTGTGCAGGATAATGTACTGATTCAGTGTCTGTGCATCGAGAGGAAAAGGGCGATGAATCCCTATAGTGTTTTGCCTCGTAGTCATGGAGAGGAAATGGTCTGAGTTGATGCTCTGCAGACAGATCCTCGTTTTTTTCTGCTTTGTTTGGTCCAGAGAGGAGAGAATATAGGATTTCAGCTCAAACAGTGTCCTGCTCATGAGCTCTCAGACCAACCTGAAGTGTCAGCTTTGTTGTTTAGAGCTCAAATAATTCATCTAATTCTCCTGAACGCTCAGATGCCCTGCGGTTAATCCTTTAGATGCACCGATCAGGCCGGACTGCCGATTTCCAGTTTTGACCTCCTGATTCTGTTTTTATTTCCAACTGCAGTAACTTATTTTACTCATCCAGGTTTCTTGTTTTATTTAAATAAATTAATTTGCCAAGAATCATCAATAAAAGCTACACGGTTCCTGATGAAGATGGCAGTACTGAATCCAACAGATGGTAAAAGAATTGGTTATTACTTAGTTATGAATAAAATAATACGGCCCTTAGATTTTTTTTTGTCAGATTTTTGCAAACTGCAGCGTGATCTAAAACGTTCAAGTTGAGCTAATGCTAAAGCGCTATCTGTAAATAGTAGTTAGGCTAATGCTAAAGCGCTAACTAAATAGTAGTTAGGCTAATGCTAAAGCGCTAATGGTAAATGGTAGTTAGGCTCATGCTAAAGCGCTAATGGTAAATAGTTGTGAGGCTAATGCTAAAGTGCTAACCATAAATAGTAGTGATGCTACTGCTAAATTTAATTTAATCTAAGTTTATTTGATAGGGATTTGTCTATGTTGATTGGGACGTCGACGTGGACAAACTGGACAGAACCGCAGTCCCATGTTTGCATCAAAGCGCTTATAGCAAAAGCTAATTGGCAGCATTTGTCCCTGGAAAGGCTTTTTTAACGGTACATCTAAAAACTAGTACAGAGTTACCAATCATATAAAATAGTGCAACATCATGTTGTTGGGGAAAAAATAACTTGGGTGCTAAACGTTTTCAAAATTGACTCAAGCGCTAAACGAAAAATTAGCTTCACTATTAGCAGGTTAGTGGAAATGTTCCCACCACCGCTAAAACGTGCATGTTTGAGTTTGGTGGGTTTGTTCCATTTTCCACTATTTGACTTGCCAATCGATGGGAAATTGGTTGATTTCAATTATTGGCCGATTGATCAGTGCATCACTAAACTTCCATTGACCAGAGAAAAGACAGGAACTGGAGGAAACCTTGCTGCTTGTTCTGACATATAAACTATGAAGCTTATTTTCATTGACTGTAACAAATAAATACATCTGGTTTTCATCTAAATCACTTTGACTTTGACTCTATATCTATTTAACTATAAATCTCCCTTTCAACTCTGACCAGCTACCCTGCCATTGCAGAAGAAAATTATTCCTGCAGCATGATTCTGCCACCACTGTGTTTTACAGTGGGGGGTTTTGTATTTAAAATGTTCCTTCTTATCTATCCATGTCGGCCAAATTTCAGTTTTTTGCAGGTTTCAAGGCTCTTTGCTTATTAAGAGGGTTTTATAGCCAATGGTGGAGATTTAAACAGCTGTTCTTCAAATGCAGTGTCTTTTGGTGTGGAAATAAAAAGAAAATTTCAATAAATCATGAAAAAATGAGGGAAAATTGACTGTAAAAAAGTGAATATGAATTTCACTGGTATATTAGAGCTTGATGTGGTGCATAAGGAATGAGTTGATATGAAAGTTTTTGAGGCGGCAGTGCAGCACTGAGCCGGTTCTTGCAGTTTGAAGGCTTGACACCGAGATGATTAAAATTTGAACACTGGGACTGGATGAGAGAGGTTTGAAGAATTTTTTTCGGTCTGGAGAGCAAAACTGAAAGTCTAAAAGAAGCAGCGAAACAAAAGATCCAAAGCAAGAGAGCAAAGAGGTCAGAAAGTAGCCAAGATGAGGAACAAATTCAGCGAACAAAAGACTGAATCAGAAGTTGTTGAAGGTGAAGCAGAGAAAATTAGAAGGCTAAATTAGTGCGCGCAGGAAAGGAGCGAGGGAGAGCAAACAAGCGATGCATGAAGGTAACGCCTTGCAGGAAGCTCAGCCTTATATCATTCCAACACCTTTATAGTTTGGACACAGATTTCCTCCACCCCCGTTTTCTTTCCTCGCCGTCTCGCCCGCCGTCTGCCTCTTTAATTGCAGCTCACTGCTTCCTTTAAAGGTGCATGTCATAGTCAAATTACCCACGCTGCTTTGCTGTAATGAAACTCCCAGCAGCCGAGTGCGTCGGGCTGTTTCAAGTCCACGCTCCTGATATTTATCAAAATTCAGCACAAGCTCACTTTTTATTGGTTCTTATTAGGAAACATGATTTTTTTTTGCTTCTGTCCTCTAAACTTCCAGTCCTCTTTGTCAGAAGTTCACTGACAGTGTTATTAGGCAATGCCCACAGCATATCATTTATAATTACGTTAAAAACAACCTCTTTTGTGCCTTTTCTTCCACAGTTCTGATACATGCAGGTAATAGGTTGTGAATACTCTGAATTAGTGCATTAACATCCTTTCATAGCCTCCGCAGACCTGAATGTAAGGTAATGTTAATGGCCATCAACCTCCATCTGCTGACAGTCTGTATTTATCATTTCAGGACTTGTTTTTCTGCAGCCTTGTTAACTATAATTGTGAAGAGAATAAAAAAGAAACTCGTAACATGCTGATTAATGTCTAGGTTCCAGTTCTGACAAACTGATTTGTTCAGATCTTGATGAACGGCTGATGTTTTCTTGGATAAATTAGTTTCATATTTGTATTAAGAAAAGCATGCAGACAAGGTTGAAAAGAAAGTACACTCTAAACATTTGTAAAAATTTACTTGATTCTCTGACTTGTGCAAAAACGACAAACCACAACGTGAAAATTAAGTCGGTGTTTGAAAAGCTACATGCACCCTTACTCCTTACATATAATTTAAGAGTGAAAAATGTAAATGCGTAGTTCGATTTGGTTTGATTGGCAACAAAAGTTGCAACATTTTTCAGCTACTGCGGTTTAATTTCACTATACCTAAACAAACCAAACTCTTTGAAAAACCTGTTCCCCTCCTCACCTGTGGTGGCGCTGCACCAAGAGCCACTGGTGGAAACGACAAAAAAATGGAAAAAAGAAAAGAGAGTGCAACTTCACTCCAGTTTGGTTCTGCATCCAGGAGACCTCTGCCATTTCATAAAATATATACAGCTCTGGAATATATTAAGACACCACTTCAAATGACCAGTTCTCTGATTTTACTTTTTATAGGTTTATGTTTGAATAAAATGAACATTGTTCTTTTATTCTATGAACTACTGACATGCCTCCGAAATCCCAAACAAAAATTTAGTATTTATTTGCAGAAATGAGAAATGGTCCAAATAAGGAAGAAGATGCAGAGCTCTCAGACCTCAAACGATGCAAAGAAAGCAAATTTACATTCATTTAGAAACAACAATACTAATGTTTTAACTCAGGATATTTGGTGGAATAACCAGGAGGTTTTCAATGAGGTTCTTGGTTTTTTCCAGAGCTGCATGTAATGGTGAGTTGCTGTGGTTCAGTGTCAAATGACAGAGACAAAACCAACAGAACATGGAGTTTAATAGTTAAGTACAAATGGTTAACCCACATTTTGTCTAAAACATCTCAAACTGAACAGTTTAGAGGACGAACAGCTTCTCTACTGGACCTGTATTCCTCAAAACAGCTTCAAAATCTACTTTGGGAATCTAAACGTCTGGCGTTTATGAAATCACTTTAAAACGTCCTGGCTGCCAGAGATTCCCTTCACAGAAATACTTTGGTTGTTGTTTGGTGATTTAAGGACGTAGTAGATGAATGTTTTGCACTGAAATATTCATTGTCCTATAAAAACTGCAGAAAAATCCCTGCGCAGCGGTGGAGGGATTTGACATCTTGAACACTTGCACATCAACATTTACTCTGCGAACTGAAGCGGCGACCTCGTTCTCCTTTATAAAAGACTAGGCAACCCGCATCGTGAGCTAAAACCACCCCTACACAATCAATGTCTTGATTCAGCAGTTGCTCTGCTCACTGTGGGGAAATGCATCATACCTCGGTCATAACTGCTTGTCTGAGAGTTTGGCTGCAGGCGGGCTCGGCCTCCAGAGACGCACGCAGACGAAAACATGCACACACGAGCTGCTGAGCGGTTGCACGTTACTCAGCAGTTTTTTTAATTACAGAAATTAGGGCAGGGTTTGGCCTGGAGGAAGGGGGGGCGGATGGGAGGCAGCTGAGCTCTGTGTTGTTCCTGCCGGTCACACGCAGAAGGGCACTGATACAGACAAGAGCAACACACACAGGCTCCCTCTCAAAGGTGGCTGCAGCGCACACTCAGACTTGCTTTTAATAGGGCCACTTATGAGTTTGAAATCAAATTGCCCTCTAACCTGATGTCAGGACACACACTCGTATGCACGCACACACTCGCTGTGGACTGCTCCTTCTTTCTCCTTTATTTCCCCTGTCACTGCTGATGGTCTCACATTTAGAGAGCTGTCTACCACTCGGGTGGTGCTGCGGCTCTAAAGCTCAAGGGTAATTGGAAATATTTCACACATTATCCTCCACTCCTCAAACACACACACTCTTATCCGTCTCATCTGAGTCCTTGGTGGTCAGTTTGATCATCAGAGAAATGGTGGCCAGTGTACAGCTACCGTTATTAAAGCTGAACACAAGGACGACGCTTCAGTTTCCCTCTTTTTTTTTGTTCTGTCTTGAGATGCGTCAACAATCTGATGTGTTTCCACCGTCACTCTTTATGTCACGTTCACCTCAAACAATAGATCTTCACAAAATGGAAAACTACTTGAATTTGTTGATTGTCAATGGACAACATCAGCAGTACAAGTACCAGTGACGGATGGGTGTGAACGTTTTTCTGTGATGCCGCCATATTGGATTTGGAGATCAGTGAGAAACCTCACTGCTAAGTTTGGTCGGATATTTAACACAACGGGAAAAGAGGAGCAGGAAATCCTGCCTGAGCTGCTGTGTTGCTTTTGGGCTGAATAGATGGAGCGCTGCTGTAGTTTAACTTTTGATGACATGATGTTGGGTTGACAAGAACAAAGCATTATGAGATTAGCTAAAATCCCCAGATACTCCTTTCTAAAAACACCTAGAGCTGCTTAGTTTAGCAGTTCAGACACCAAAGATCCTTTAATGTGTATCAAAATGCATCTTAGCGCTACTACAGACGCTAACATCTACGTCTTCCTTCTTTCCACTCTTCAGTGTTAAGCCAATCAGCATCAAGGAAAATGACTGACGATATTTATCAGTACTGTTGCCATATAAAAATCCTGCACCTAAAATTCTTAATTTCCCCCAAATGTTAATAAAATATTGTTCTGTTAACCCAGTATCACGTCCTGTAGATTGAGCATTACGCTCACAACCCTAATACATTATTTCAAGGAGTATTAGCGTTTTAAAAACTGTAAATGGTCATCTATTAATCAGAGACCAGCTTTAACATCAGTACCTTGTAGATATGTCTTCTATTGTTTTGTTTTTTTTGCATTTTGTGACTCCGTCAGCGTTTCTTTTTCTGAAATGCTCCCACATAAATGGCTTAAAGGTTTCACGGTCAACTCCATGCTTGAATAAGTATTTGAGTTCAGCTGCAAATAGATTGCCCTTTGCCAGCAATGCCTCCAGTAAACAACAAATATTTTGGCTCTTTTTCAGAAGGTTTTGTGGCATAAAATGCCATATCAGCCAAACTAAGTGTAGTTTGGAGTTTGACACGAAGCACATCGGCGCAGGAGAGTCCCGTGCAGCTTGTGGCAGAAATATTCCTGCATCGTCCCGCCTGAACTCGGTGAGGTTGGATAATATTTCAGTTGTGGTTCTGGAAAGTCCCAAACCCGCTAAGATGTTGCAGCCTGCCGCAGTGCTACTCCTCCAAAAACTCACATCTAGATAGATTAGGCAGATAATTATTTTTGTTTTCTCCTAATTGCTGGTGTTGTCATGCTAAATTACATGTTTTGAAGTTAAATTAGCGTCGCTCAGTTGCAGATTGCTCCGAGCTCGTGTCTTGCTTTCTCCCTAGATCAGCGTTAAATTCAGCTGCAGGTAACAAAGGATCTCCTAACAAATCATGTCACTTTCTGAAACCAGCAGATGTGCTTTGAAATAACTGAGCACCAGAGTCACAATCGGCTAATCTGTTGGCTTTTACTACTCATGTTTCAGTTCAGCTGATGTTGAGCATTATTGGGGCCTGCCAAAGCAACGAATAGGGAACAACAAGATCTGTTAGTGGTTTTGGCTTCCCTGGTTTGGAGAGGAGGGGCAGGAGAAGCCGTCACATTTGGCGTTTGCTTCTCATAAATGTAAACAAATCCCCTTCCCCTGCAGTCGTAACATGGTCGTCAGCAGCCTGTTGTCCACGCATCAGAAAGCAGTGGATCGGCCCTGAATCACAGCAAATGATGGAGGAAAGACGGTTCAGCTGGTTTCCACTTTGTCCAGGAACGTCAACAGTTTCATTTGGATTCACAACCAAATGTTGGTCCCAGTTGTTCTGGGTTGACTCCCAGATTTCCACAATGTAAAGCAAAATGTTGGTTCTCCATGTTTGATCAGGATTGTTAAGCAGACGGTACTTTCTAAGTTTGTTCGAGATTTGTAAACTTCTACCTATATTATTGCTCTAGATGTTATTTTACTGCCGAATTTGCAAATGCTGTTTGGTTTTTTCTGTTCATAACCGTTTTTATGTCAGTAGATGCTATAAATGAATCCAGTCTGTGTGCATATGTACTATTTGCTTTGTTCACAAACATTGCTGCTTTGAAACAGCTTTTAAAAATAGCTTATCTGAATTATCAATGATGATACTCGGTTATCTAAGAAAGAATGGATCAAATATTGGCCTTTTCTACAGATGTAACGGCGTGGGAACAGTTGCAAGCACCTTCCAGTGCTTCAGCACTGAAGCCACTTGAGTTGTGTAACCTAATACGAGAGCTTAATATCGTCTTTCTGTGACACAACAGGAAATATTACACAATGTTACATCTGATTTAAAAAAAGCACATTCTGTGTAGAAAGTAGAAATTTACTCGCATCTTTTCCATACATGTAATTTTTATTTATATCAAGTCCAGAGAACAATATTGACTTTGGCAAAAATGAAATAATAAAACAGAAAAAAACCAACATTGTTGAGTAAAAGTCAACGTTATAAATCTAACTGGCTCTGTTTTTATAGGCATCAGTTTGAGGCCGTGTACTGGGATGTAGGCGTTTTCCAGTTTTTGTTCTGTGTGCTTATTTATTATTGTCCTCTTGAGCTTTACTGTTCGTCAAGTATTAACGCTTTTTGTTCTAGCCATGAATTATTGATGTTAAAAGGAACAAAAAGAAACCACACACTTCAAATTCTGCTCCTAACATCATTCCTCAGAAAAACAGAAACACATGGTGCAACAAGTAACATTTTTATATATATATGCCATATATATATATTTTGTACTTTCATGTTTTCTCTTTTTTATTATTTTTGAAAGCATTAAGAGTCTCTTAAGTGAGTCTTTGAGTGAATGTTAGTGATTTTGTAATTATTTTTATCAACATTCATAAGTTTGGTTTTAAACTTTGAACCCATGTGGCACAAATAAGTCTAAAAGTCACACAAAATGAGTTTGAAAATTAGATTTTTTTTCCACCAGTTTGTGCTCTCCGACGATGCTACGGTGCTGAAAGTATCCATTTGATCTCTAAACGTTGCATTTCAGTTTGGATAGGACACCTCTTATCATAATTGTGCAAATTCCTGCTTTCTCCAGCATGCCCAGAAAGCACTAAATGTGGTGTTCTTCTTTTTTTCTTCTGTTTTTTATAAACTGATGGTGTGTTACTGGATTGACCCTGTCTGCAAATACACATCCAGTCTCTGCTCCACCAACACTGATGTGGCCATTACCACGATTCCTTTCTTTCCATTACCCGACATGCAGCATGATCTTCTTTTAGAAATGGACACTCACATGTTCCATCAGGCCTGCGTCTCCTCCATTTTGTAATCCATATTGACTTGTGATCTCGATATTTTTCTTTTAACATCTGCGGTCCCACTGCCTCGCTTTTCCACGCCCGTATCGATTGATCATGTCCGCTGCACCAGGCTCTGTATTTATACTCCTGTAATCCAGAGGCGCACACGGCCTAATGCTCCTCAGCCGGACACATCTTTCACACTCGCTGCTTCTTTTAGTTACTGTTTTTTTATTTTTATTTTGGGAAAAGGCGTCTCAGAAAGGTGATCTGTGTCGGAAGTGAGAGCCAGAGTAAGGCAGCGGCCTTCAGACGCAGCTGTATTGTTTCTGATCCAGTTTAAATCCACTGGATGGTGCTTGTTGAGTTGGTGGATGGGTGGACTCTGGAGAACCGCAGCTTTGTTGCTTTCGCTCACCCTGACTCCGCCACATCACCTTTATTCTGATGCTTTTTTTATGATTCTTGATTAGATTTCTTTGCGGCTGCATACTTCTCATATTGTTTGCCCCTCTTTTTGTCTAGATTTTTGATTATTCCTCTTTTCATCTTACCCAAAGTATTTAATTAAACATTTTCCTTCCCATCTTCTATGTAATTTCCTGGACTTCTTGCTGGGCAAATAAATTGGCTGTGACTCAGTCTGACTCCTCTCCTTCATTCTGATCCCACCTCTCTTATTTTCCGCTCCCCTAATTTCACCTCTAATCACCGTCCTGAATCACCGTCCTGAATCACCGTCCTGTCCTCAAGCCTTTATCCGTCTGTAACGTTTTCCTGCTCTGCCTTATCCAGACTATACCACGCTTTCCTCCAGGTCTTCACCACCTTCCTCCTTCTCCTTGCTCCTCTCTTTTGCTTTCCCACCGCTCGTCCCCGTGTTTGAGTTTGAGTTGGTGGTGTTATAGGCGTGGATGTACCCCCGTTTGAAGTCGGGGCCCCCGAGGCCCCCGATGCTCTCGCCCTCGTCGCTGGTCGTCGACGAGGCGGCACTCGTCGTCGACGCGCACTGCACCAGCATCCCGTGCAGGGACTGACTCCGTCTCGTCCAGATCACGCTCAGCCGCTTGGCACAGCTCACGGCGCCGTAGCGCCTGGCAACAGTTGCGGCCGCATCGGTTGCTAAGGCAACAGAGGAGCCCATGTCGAGCGAGTGTCGCCGCTTGCCAACAGTCCCACCGGCGGGGCTCAGAGGGGAGACGGGGCTCTGATAAGCCTGCGAGGAGTTCCATTTGTCCCTGCCTCTGGGTGTGATTCTCCAGTCCAGCAGCTCCGAGTCCCTCAGGGGGGCAGCCAGGGAGAAGCTGGCTCGGTTCGTCAGTTCTCGCTCCAGCCGCGGATTTGGGCGGTCCCTGGAACGAGACTGCCGGGGCAGCGTGGACGAAGGGGAGGGGGAGTAGTAGAGGGGAGTTCTGTCACTTTCTAGGTTGTGCAGCAGTGCCTTCCTCTGCCTCACCACCAAGGCCATCTCGCTGCCCGCCCCCGTCGTCGTGGAAACCACCCCTCCGGCTGACAGGAACTGCTCCAGGTTGACTCTGGGCTTCGGCCGGGGCTTTGGGGGCAGTTTGGGAGGCAGAGGGGAAGCGGAATCGGCTCCGTCTTTCTCCTTGTCCTTGTCTTTCTCCGCCTCGCCTCCTCTCTTGGAGGGCAGGCCGTTGGGAAGGACCACCATCATCACGTCTCCAGAGCCGTTGGACTGGTAACACCCGCCCCCGTTCCCCCCCTTGTCCCCACATCCGACCCCTCCGCCCTGGCAGCAGGCCCCGCCTCCGGCCTCCGTGTTGCCGTTTTGACAGAACATGTGGTCGCCGTGGTTGCAAACCCGATGGCGGACCATGAGCGCCACGGTAAACACGAGCAGGGTGACCACCACGACGCCGCCCACCAGTATGGTGAGCGTCCCGCCCAAGAAGTGGGCTTGGAGCGAGCGGCACGCCGGGTACACGTCCTTGGTGGAGAAGGAGGTGCAGCCCAGGACTTTCGTTGCAGCCAGTGAGGTGATTGTGTCGTCAAAAATGGCCAGCACACACAGGTTGTAGTCCACGCCAGAAACCAGGTTCTTCAGCAGGAAGCGGTCGCTGGTGGATGGGAGGATCCTGCGGAGAGATTTCAGAGAGAAAAGCTTTGTTACTTCACACATATACTTACTTCAGATGGAATAAGGCTGAATATTAGAGCAACAAAGTAGAAGACAGTGTAAAAACAGCAAAAGATTGGTTCTGTTATTAGCAATAGAACAGAAAATGAGGCTTTTCTTGGTGAATACACAAGGGGATATAAAGGGAAAAAAACTGCTCATTTGTAGGGTAGTTGATGCCCATATGTGTTGGCAATCGTATTAAAAACTCTGTGTGAAATCGATATTAAGGCATGTGATGGAGCCGTAATGTGCAAGTAGCTATTTATGTTTTTATCATCTGATTTTCAAGAGCGAGAACATATTGATGCATATTAAACTACAAAATACATTTAAAAAAAAAAATTCACAAGACATGCATAATGATCCCCATACTGTTTTTAATTGGATAAAATAATTAACACAGCTGAAATATGTTTCATAACAAAACTGAAATAGAATATTACAAGAAATATGATTAATATATTACAGTATGACTAAAACAATAAATATTACCGCAAGTAACCATTGAGAAAATATTACAACTAATAAAGAAATAATAGAACTAAAAAGTAATGAAAAAATGAATTTAAACAATTTAAAGAGAGAAGCATGGGAAGGATTAAATGTGAAAATTCAACTAATATTGCCATTAATTGAAGATTAGATGCAATTTAAACAAATATTAGGAAATAGTGGACAGGATGAGAAATAAAAGACAAGATGTAATTCTAGATTTAAAAAAGTGCATTGAAAGGAATAGACGAATAAAGAAGAAAAATTGCAAATATTATACTGATTTAAATTTAAATTAAATAAAAATGAAATTAAGATAAGACAACAGACGAAGTTAAGTAAAAGATTTGTATTTTAGAGAGAGGTTAGCTGAATTGCTTTTAACTCTGCACTTAAACATTGTAACATTACTTCTCCATATAGAGACAGCTGAGCAGTTGGGTGATGTTTAGATCCAAAAAGATTGAAAAATCAAGTAGAATATCCTAAAGTGATCAAACAGAAACCCAAATGTCCGAATCCCTCAAAAAAGGCCAGATGAAAAACACGGGGCTCAAACTGTGCAGGATAGATTATTGGTGAATATGTCTGTAAGTTAAGTGTCCACACTGTGCTGCTAATGTTATGTCCAAAAGCAGAGCTTCCTCTGCGATCGATGCAGATTTTGTCTGCGTGAGTTGGAGCGTGGAGGGGTTACAGAGAGAGAGGAGTTTGACCCTGTCCTCATTTTAAGTGCTGGAGCGAACGAGTGGAGGAGAGGTGAGCTGAATGGATGAAGAACTGAGGGCCCTCGCTTTGCATAATTTGTATTTAGCTTGCTTCAGGACGGGAATTGGTCCATTGTTTGTATTTAGAAGAGCAGAACAAGCATGTGTTTTTTTGATGAGTATGTGTGGGAGACTGAAGCCCACCTCAAGCACATTGTTGCTGGTTTGAGTTTGTCCTCTGCAGCTTTAACCCTCTTGTGTGGGAAAAGTGTTTTTTTTTTTGTTTGTTTTTTTTCCTCCTCCTCTGCTTTTGTCTCCATTTTTCTTGGCTTTCTCCTGCCACATCAAAGAGCTTATTTTGTATAATGTGTTTCTAGCCATTAAGTCTCTCCTCAGACTTGGAGTTACATCCCGTAAATGCCATTTTGGATGACTGACGCTCAGGGAGCTTCTCCTTTAATACCCCCAGCCTAACTCTATTTAAAATGCATTCAAAAATAAAGACAGAGGACAGCAGCAGATTTCCTTCGCTTTTAAATTGGGTGTAATTACCTTCACGTAATCAAGTTTTACAAATGAAACCGGTCTGATTGACGCTTCTCATACATATTTATGTTGGTCTTGATGGGATGATGGGATTTGATGTTTAATAATGCAGTGTAGCTGGGAAATCAGAGGCGCCTACTTTCAGGCACGCTGCAGGGCAGATGCATGGATTTCAGGCTCTGGAACGAATATCGATCTCTTCTGCGGCTTCAAACCTGAAAATGTCTTAAGCTGGTACAAAGGGTAGAAACTATCTACGTCACGTTCAAATAGTTTTTCCAGAAAGTCTGAAATGGCTGCTGTCTAAAAACAGATGACACTGATAAAAGATTAAACTAAAACTGCAATGTTGTTTTAAGAGTTTAATGGACAGCATGACCTGCAGGGTTTCTAATCAATCTGGACTTATAGTTCTAGATCAGTATGAGAAAATAAAATTAAAGGGAATATTTGTATTTTCAGACTTCAACCAGACACCATCGTCCAAAAGCGTTGGTATCAAACTCCACTTCTCCAGTGTCTTTTAACTATTTATGATATCAGTTTCAAATCTCCGCCTGGATATTTTTGCTTATTTTAATTGTGTTTTAAATGTCTTGAGTAAATATATTTGCCCATTTATCCAAACAACTGAAACTTTCAATATCTAGCCATTAAGTGCACAGTTATTTTCGCAATTTACCGTCTCTTAAAATAATGATCTTCAGATTAATTTCACTACCTTCCACGGTGGGGGAGAAATTACCGTAATAACCTGATATTGGCTGCAAAGTGCAACGTCTCCTCTTTCAGAAACCGTTTGAATTTTTCAGATAGCGCAACGTGTGGCGAATTTACGGTACTGCAAATTTGGCTGATGCGTTCGGTCTGGAAGGGTTAAACATTTAGATATCTCCAGACCAACACACCTGAAAACAATTTACTGAATGTTGTCAGGTTTTACAAACTCCTGCTAATCTCTAAACTATTTGATTTGTCTGTGTGAAATAAAGACTGATTTTAAGAATGCAAAGAAACCAACATTTCTTATGTTGCCATAGATTCCCTCTTTGTAGAGCCACACATTTACTCAACCACTTGGTGAAAGCTCATTATTTGGTTTTGCAGTGTACTAATTTCCCTGAAAGCATATCTACCTCCAGTCTCTAAACACCAAATCCTCAGAAGATGAGACACGTTTTTCTTTCAAAGAGGAAACACTGACCTGAAAATCAGCTTCCCGGATCAAAGCAGACATTTAAAACTAAACATGAAGACAAGACGACGCCTTTGAAAAGATGTGCGTGTTTTAAATGAGGAAATCCAGTTGCTGGTTTGTCAAAACAGCACTGGTAAAAGTGGCTCTTGTTCCATTTTCTTAGATTAATTAGTTCCCTCAACTCTGCCTCTACACAAAGACCTTTTGTTCTTCAAATTGTGTGGCAGTTCTGTGGAAAACGGACACCAATTACACTGGGAAGCCCAAAACATCAGAGGAGTAACTAATATTAGCAGGGAAAATAGAGCACAGACTCAGTTATGCTTTTAGAAGTTGTCAAGTCATGGAGGTACCGTCTCATGTGTCATGGTTGGGAAAACTCAAACTGAGAGACTTTAGGGCAATCAGTTGGTCTAGAGGATTGAGTTTCCACTGTAAAGCCCAGTGGTGGGGAGTGGTGGGTTTTCCAGCACGAAGAGTCCGAAGTGAGAGTGCTGCTGCCTCTGTTTATTCTAAAACATCAGTGGTGTCGGTTCATCCAGAACCTTTATGCGAGTGTAACTGACCCATGACACTTGACCCTCCCTTATTTGATCACTGACAGGTGTGATGGGCTGAAAGGGCAAAGCTTTTAGCGTAAAGTTGCACCAATCGAGGCTTTACTGGCCAGAATAGATTTATGGTTTTCTTTGAGGCCCAAGCTGCCAGTTCGGGTTTTGACTGATTCCAATCATCTTTCCACAGACAATAACAAACATCGACCTTAAGGGGAAAAAAAATAATGCTGCATATTCCTTGGTAGAGTTAGAAGAGTCGAATTCACCAAAACCTATTGCAGATTTATCGCCTTTTATGCAATGAAGCATTTGACCACATCTGATTGCCACAGCAGGACCTGTCTGCAGGTTTTCCAGACTTCAAGAGCACATCATTTTCAGCACATAACAGGAAGGCTTGAGTAAAACAAAAATTATCCATCCTTTGGTTCTAGAAAATGGGTAAAATATAAATGAAAGATTTACAGATGCCAGTGATTGGAAAACAACCTCAAAATTCGGATTGGTGCATCTCTGATTTTACATATCGATCAAGGAAAAATCGGCTGCACCATGTAAATGTAGCGACACGTAAACCAATAAAGACACTGAGCGCAATGTTCTTCACAAAATATAGACAAAAATGGACTGGCATCAGATTTTAGTAGCTGTAGGATTTCCCTTTTACTACAAGCTATTTCTCCCGCGAACGCTAGATTTGTAAATTTTTATTTACTCAGAATGCCCTACACTATTGTCCGAGTTCACTTTTTTGATCCGCATGACAGTTCGATTACGCATTCACATCTCCCCGAGCGAAGTGGACTTTCTGGACAGATGGACTAGAGTTTGGTTAAAGCGGACTAAACAGGGCTGGTGTGAATTCACCCTAAGACAAGTCTGGTTTCTCAGGATCTCATTGACAAGAGTTTAAGCCATAGGAACAGTGCCGCTTTAAATATTTGTTTGGCAAACTGCAATGTTTTAAAATCTTGCTGTGGTTTGATGCCTCCTACCTGAATTTCCTAAGTTTGCCCCAACATTCAGTCAAAACAACAATGAAAGTTTCAGACAACTGCTACAAAAACAGCAGCACCCAGGTTACCAATAAATTAAGAGTGGATTGTAATTCCTAACATTTTCACCCTTATTTATCTTTTATTAATCAGATTTTTTTTATCCTTTTGTAATCCAACATATAGCATCTCAGACTACATATCCTTGACATCTTGTTCCTCTCTCTCTCTCTCTCTCTCTCTCTCTCTCTCTCTCTCTCTCTCTCTTGAAAGACTCGATTTCTGCTTGTTCTAAATGCTCTGGCAATTCTCACTGGTCTCTTCCTGACCTCCAAGCTTCTCTTCGTTTTAGTCACTGTGCTATATCTCTATTAGCCTGAGCAGCAGCCATGGTGCGTGATTCAGCATCCAAGGTCACTCTGGCTCTGTTTGTCTTCCCTCTGCTCTTCTATATCAGTTCCTCTAAGTGTCCCCAGTCCTTTCTCATCCTTCGCTTTATCTTATCGCCTTGTCTTCTGTTTGCTTTGCATCCTCCCTCCATCGTCGCCACATATTTCACATCGTCTTCTTCTTTTATGAGATTGTGAATCACTCCCCTGCTAATGTTTTGTTAACCTGTATACTGGCAATGACAAATGTAGGGATTTCCATTGAAATATACATGAAAGTCATGCATCTTTGATGAGCCGATTTGTTTTGGTGCAGCCATGTTGTGTGCATACACACCCTGGACAAAAGGAAATGATACTCGACTAAATCCTGAGAGCACGTTGTGGTAATGTCACCTTTTGTTGGAAATCAGATTAAGCAATTTATTTCAATGTTTGTGGCAGATTTTATTGTTCTCTTAACCTACACAGAGTGCAGGTCTGATGCTGCGTTTCAAATTGTTGTTTGGTTAAAGCAGACAAAAAAAAGGCATGCACCATGGAAGAGTCTGTTTTGTTGTTGAAGATGGTGAGTGATTATCTGAATCCAGGAAGAAGAGGAAGAGAGTTAAAGCCAAGGAAATGAAGGGGGGATGTTTTGGCTCGTCTTTCTCTTCCTCCGGTATTCTCCTCACTATCGGAGCCGAGTCTGGTGGTCTGACACCTGACAGGACCGGGCCACAGAGGAGAGGGGAGAGAGAGCAAGTCTAGGAGGAACAACAAAGCAATTATCTCCTCGTCTGGCTGACATCTATACCGCTCCCGTTTCCTTTTCCTCATGTCACTTCCTTTGTCCGTTTACCCTTTCCTCTCTTTTTGGGGTCTTGATTTGTTGAACTGCTAAATGTTTCATTGGCTGTCTTCCTTGATTTAGTCTGTAGAGACCTTCTGTTTTTCTTCATCTGTCCAGACGTCAGTCTTTTATACCTCATTTTGGGAGGTCTTTTAGTTTTCCCCCGTCTTTTCAGTTCTTTCTGATCCAATGTGCACTCTGGCTGTTTTCCACTCTTGGGGAAGATCGATATTGTGAAAAGTTCCTTTGCTTTAAAGTCTATTTTTTAAGGAGATGCCAGAGAAAGTGCTGTGGTGACTGTTTTGTTTTTACTCGGCTGTATAAATCAGAGTAACTTTGCCCCTCCTCTACTTGTTGCTCTGCTCTGTCGGTAAGCAGAAAGCTTCTTCACTTCTCCCTCTTATACAACACAAACAAAATCAATTGATTGGTTATTCCAGTTATACACCAACCAGGCAGATTCACAGCAGATCATTTAAATCTTTCATACCTTAAGTGTTGCCTGCTTAGTCCCCAAAGTATTCAGGTTTGAAACAGCTCCACATGAGTCTGTACCTGCCTGAGGTACATTTGGAATCTGCTTTGAAAACCAAACATTTAAAATGACTGCAGTCAATCTGCTGCACGAAAATGTGGTCTAGTCAATCCAATAAGTATCCATGTTGTAGCTTATTTTGGGTTGAGTAGGTGTCATGTTTTCTTGAGTCAACAGGTCCAATTATCCCCAAAACAAATGCAACAAGAGTGACGTTTTGATGATATACAGTTGAATCAAATTAGACGACCATTTTTCTCAATAAATCATCAAAATACTTGCCTCCAAAAACACCATGGTACAACTTAAATACATGGACACAAAATGGTTTAACATTTTGACAATGTGTTGGGGAAGGGGTGAGTTAACACGGAACCTGGCCTCCATGATTTGGACCTTAAATGCCCACATTTGAGGAGTTTAGAGGACGGCTTTACACCTCCAACTTTACACCTTCAGGAACATTTTTTGCACATTGTCCACCTGCAAGACGACACAGGTTGTTCTTCATAGGCATTTTTCCCAACAATGCCTATGTATCGCATCAGCCACAGTTTTCCTGCAGAACAATGGTCAAACCAGGTAATCTACTCGCACTGGTGAGTCCGCCACCACCCGTCACCAGTCTACCACTTTTTCTCACTTTGGACTCTTTCTGACAGATTCTGACCAGGAAAACTCCACATATCTGCAGTTTTGGAAATGCTTTGGACCAGAGTAGCAGCAGATAAAATTTGGTCTTCATTAAACTCACTCAAATCCTTATGCGTGCCCATTTTTTTGCCACCCACTAGCACGTCCCACACTGAGGCGATAATCTGTGTTATTCACTTTCTGTCGTAATGGTATGCCTGATTGGTGGTGTTCTACTTTTTTCTTAGACTTTTGTGCAAATACAGCTAAAAAAACATCTTTTTACTCTGAGTAAACCGGCTCATCGCTAATCCTGATTAATTTCGGTGTCACCACTCAAGGCCTGATTTAGTTCTTGATTCTCATCTTTTCCTGAGCCTTATTATCCCTGATCTTTAATGTTTCTTTAAAATTAAACCATCCCTCTTCTCCTTTCTGATTTTACATTTTAATGCAACCTGACATGTAGATGAGAACTGGCTGTCTCCATTTCCCTGTCATCTTAAGCTTTTGATTTGAGTCGACACAATTATTCATAAAGTAATTTAACACTTAATTACATCTACCTATAGGATCCGTCTCACCACAGCTTGGACCCCTTCCCTGCACTCATTTCCTCCAGTTGTTTTTCTGCTTCCTTTCCCTTTTGCATCATCGTCACTGCATGCCTCGGCTCTCCCCCCCACCGTTTTATCTCTCCGACACATCTCCGTCAATCCGTGCCTCGGCAGATGCACTTATCGTGTTTCCTGCATAATTTCTTGTTCTTGTTTCCAGGCTCATGCCCGGCTAAATAGGGACGCTCGTATCCGAATCCCCAGTGGTATTACATTGGACGCCATAGGGTGTTGTATGTCACAGGAGACGAAACAGAAGGCTGCAGCAATGAGGGGAAACTTGAACATGCCAAGACGCTTTGCAAATATGTGCATTTTTAGTACATTAATAACCTCACGCATTACTCTGAGTGCCAAATATTAGTTCGCTGTTGTATAATTAGCAGCAGAAAATGAGTGCATTGCATTTCATGTAATTTTCAGGTTCTATTTCCTTCAATGCCCTCCCCTCCTGTGACTCATTAGCCCTGTTCTCCACCGTCTAGCTCTCAGCATGCTCCTTTTCTGTGCATGTCAAACTTTCTACCTGCTCTTTTTAATTGTGCGTCCCTCTTTATTTTAAGTCTGAACCAATGTGCTCATTATTTCATAAACTCTGCATGATTTCTCCTCCAACTTCCCCTTTCTCGTCGGCGCTGTGATCGTTCCCGTTGCCGTTAAATTGTGTCCTGAACTCGGCACTTTTGAGTTCTCCACAGGAAGGTTGATCCCCGTTGAGACCTGGGAGGAACTGGATGGAAGTGGGTTTTAAAGCCAAGTCAAAATTTGACTTTCCAGCCTTGAACTGCTCTTATTGGCGGATTGTTCATATAAATTGGTTCAGATCTTATTTCCCAAAGGGTGCTTGGAGGAGAATATCCATACTTAAAAAACATGAGTACAATAGAAAGCAACAGAGTGCATATATGGGATATTATACACAAAGGGGTTGGAGACGGTGGCACATACAGTAACCTTAAATGCGTTTCCCAGAATGTTGCTTTGCAGCACAATATTGGTATGAAGTGGAGGAATATGCCTGTTTTGGATGAACTCTAAGCAGCTCTTCATTGCTATTGTCCTGATCTAAAAGTAAAATCTTTGAGTCCTAAGTTTCAAATCACCGCCTGGATATTTTTGCTTTTCTTAATTGCACACAGTTCTTTAAATGTCCTGCGAGTAAAAATATATTTGCCCATTTATCCTTAAAAACTGGAACTTTCAACATCTAGCAAGTTCTTTTCGCAATTTACCACCTGTTGTAACCACTCTGTGATTATGGCGGGGGTGAAATTACCGTAATAACCTGATATTGGCTGGAAAGCGCAACGTCTCCCCTTTCAGAAACCGTTGGGATTTTTCAGATAGCGCAACGTGTGGCAGAAATACGGTAAAGCAAATCTGGCTGACAAGTTTGGTCTTGAAGGGATAAACCTTTGTCCTGTGCCTTGTATCTATTTAGTAGAGATAGATTATAATAAATAACATCGATCACCTGCTGAAGCATTTATAAAATATCAAGGACTTTAATGCAATGACAGATTAAGCTTCTTGCAATTTGAACACATTTTGCTTTTAACCCCCTTGGTTCTCATGCACCGTGTAACTTGGAAAACATATCCCACAGCTATGAAGCACTGAAGCCTTCAAAACCAGCTAGCTCTGCCTCCCTCCACTGTTTTAATCATCTGTATAGATTAACTGAGGGACATTTAAACAGATTTCCATTTAACCAGGGGATTGCCATCTGTTCTCTTGCTGACCAAGGACCACCAAGGCGTGGTGCTGTAACATTGTGACAGAGCTCCAGGAGGGGAAGCTCAGGTGCCATCATTGAGGGTGGTGGGATGACGGGGTGAACGGCGTCCAGCAGGTGTGTGGCACCTGGCACTGTCACAGATGCCATCAGAATTACAGAATCCAGGCTAAAACGAAGGCTGGAGTCGTGTGGAAAGAGGCTGACCTTTAAAAGTGATTAAATCTGCCACTCACAGCGTGCTCTGCTATGCTCTGCAGTCTGCGTAACTCTTAGTGTTCTCGTTTTGCTCAAACTGTCTTGCCACTCGCTTTTGTTCCTTGCTTTCCGTTATGAAACCCTCTGTTTTCTCCACTTTCTCTCTGTGCCTCGGGCATCCGTTGCTCAATTCAGATGGGTTGAGTTTCTTTTGCCACATTCTAAAGCAGAAACACAGCAATATCTGTATAAATCTGTTTCAGAAAGCTTTCAGTCCTATTCTTTCCATTTCAATTCATAAGCCAGTCTTCCTTTCATCGACTTCTGTTTTTCCTGGTTTACCAGCTGTTGTGTAATGCTGCAGTTGGCTCTTCCACGTCGATGACGGGAGATAAATCTATACTGTAAATCCCCTCCGGCATTGTAGTGGGCTTGGTTTCGTTTTAATGGTCCCCACTTTGATTTCCTCTTTATCTGTTCAGACTGATTTTCCTATTTTCTTCTGCTTTGTCAATCCCTTTGTCTAATCCCCAGTTTAAAAGTTGAGCTGTATTTTCGATTCATTTCTGAAGTTTGTGTCTTTATACACCCGTCACCCCGTCTTCTGTCTGTCTTGTTGGTGGCAGCTACTGTTTGATCTGTTTCCTGTGAAATGGTCCTATAACATAATGTTGTAAAGCTTTAGCAGGGGTCATATATTTTGTATTTGAAGCCAGGTGTTTTTGGATGCTTGCCGAACGCCATACATGTCTTCCTGCTTGTTCCGATTTAAAACTTCACCTCTTGTTTTATGCCTTAGTGCACAACAGAAACCAAATAAACATCATTTAAGACCGTTCAGCACATATCCTCCCATTATAGAGCTGATTTTTGTTTTAGTAGCTGCAGTGTTGTGTGCAGAATTAATATGTCAGCTGTTTTCATCCAATCGTTCACCATATAGTGCTCTGTTCAGCAAGCTAGCAGTTTTTCTATTGCCCTTTTAAGTGCACAGTAAATTTATGTTGTTTAAGAACCAATAACAGACCAGACGACTTTCTGAGCAGATGGACCACGCTATCGATAATGCTAGCACCCTTGTGCTACAAGCACCGGCACACATGCAGGAAAGGTCAACGGTCCGGGACTCAAACCTGTCTGAGGTCTCTATGGTTCACATTCTCTACAACAGGCGCCACAACCGCCCCAGCACTCTGTTTTTAACGTGACTGCAAATGGAGGATGTTCAAATTCAAGGTCTGGATCTTTTGAAGGATCCAACCAATCTGGTCAACGTAGGTTTGGTTCTTCAGCGACTAAAGAACCCAGCCTAAGACCGGAGGTGAGCGGTTATGAAACTGGATGAGCTAGCCTTCAGAGTTATCCCTTACCTCGGTGTATGCGCTCCGTTGCCTAGCAACAGTTAGTGCTGAACACCAGCTGGTAAAAATGGAGCTCAGTCTTGTAATATTTTTTTTTTTTTTACAAAAATTATATTCAAAAATGTCTATGCAAATAACAAAAACCTTACACATCAACTGCCTTAAGCTTTTAATACACTTGTATTTAAAACTGTACAAGTATAAGTATGGACAACAGGTTTATGCTAATGCTAGCACAATCTTGCTAGCACATTGCTAATTAGAACACACTAATATTTATTAAATTAGTTTGCTAATGTTGTCTCTCCCACTATTATGCTACTGGTAGCATGCTAATGTTATTACCAGCACATTCAAGTCTTTTAGACCCTTTAATTTGCAATGCACTCACCCTAAAGTAATCGTTGTGCACACTTAGAAAAGCAGAAGTGGATAAAACCTCTGAGGTAGCCTGTGCTGTGGTCAAATTTGACCCTCAACGTTAATCTGTGTGCTACGACTTCATGCATGATGTCTTTCAAACTGCCTCTGACAAAGCAATTTGGAGACAAACAGTCAACATGGACACAGAGCTTAACACTCATCCATCCCTTCCTCTGTAACGAGAGCAGTTGTTTGGTGGGCTCTAAGACAAGATAAATGTGTCATCATATACTATAGCACTTGCAGCTTTCCGCATAAAACATAGCCTTTATCCTGCTACTTTGAAAACTCTGTTTTTTTTCTAGTTAAACCTCAGATACCCCCTTTACTAAACTTAAATATCTGCTCTGTTTGAATTGTCTTGGCTCGCCATGTTTATCCCTTCTTGGCCATCTTGGTTTTCTTTCTCTTCAGACTGTATGTTTGAGGCATCACTTCACATAAAGCCCAAAGCTGGCTCCTTTAAAGTCTTTACTTGACACGTCTTTGTCTTTAAGAGGTAAACTCAGCCTGGGGAGACGCAATTCAACAAATACCTGCTCAACACACATCTTTTGTGGATTTTTAGCTTTTGCCAAACCTGAAAGTTAAAAGCTTGTGAGAGAACCGAGGAAACAAATTGCAGGCGTGAGACTTTAATGAAAAAGGGTTTGCAAATGTGGAGGTTGTTTGCTAATTATCAGAATTCATGAGCATTTTTCAAGGTCATGTTTCACAATCAATGTTATAGCCTTTGTTTGCAATTTAGTAAAATGTTTGCTCATTATTTCCATATGTTGTCCTTTAATTTGCATTGCTTTGATGTAACCTAAGCAGCTCGCTAATGACCTACTGGGAGCTTGTAAAGAGTCATTAAATTTTAGAATTTCTGATTAACTACAGTCATGATAAAACTGATATACACCTTTTGTGTTCATGCTGAGCTTTTACTTTTCAGAAAATAGTAAAAATTCGGGTCTTTACCAGGTTGTGTAGTTGTTTTAATCAAACGAGTTTACAACAGAATTGTTGAAGACGCTGCGTGTGACGTCTCCATCAATATATCCCAACGATTTGGAACCGCATTTAGCAGCAATAAACTGCAGCTCTCTATAGCTGCTAAACAAACCCATGTAATCACTCCTCCTCCACCGTGCGTGACCAGGTAGAATAACGTTTCTGTGCCAGTGCGCTGTGAGATTTCCTCCAATCACGGATTGGTCCAAACGTCAATGATTTGGTCTGTCCAGATGACAATGTTTTAGAAGTGCTGCAGTTCAGTTTGAAGCAACGTCTCAAAAACTAAATCGTGGTGCTATTTTCTTTTTCAAGAGACGAGGCTTTCTCCTGTCAGCTGTAACAAGCTATACTTGTTGAGTGTTTCACTAATTGCTCTGTCAAAAACTTTAACATCTAAAAGGCAAACTGAAGCCTGCAGAGTCGGGGATGGAGCTCTTGGGGTGTTTTGTAACTCCTCTGAGCCATACAATCTAAGAAAATTGCTTCAGGGAGACTGGAAGCTGTCATAAATGTGCTCAACTTGTTAATAATCTCTCACTGTAAAACAATGGACTTTGAATGGTTTCAAAATGGACTTATAATTCTTCACTGATTTATTAAGCAGCAGAAATTGCTTCTGGAAGGTGATGGTTGACCTTCGTCCACCTTGGCGTTGTTAGCACACACCTGTATTTTTCAGACTTTCACACAGGCTGCTATTCTTACTCCTAAGCGTGGTTGCTGTTTAATAAATGACATGGAGTCTGTTTTTTTTCACCCCAGCAAGTTAAATTTTAAATAATTTTAGAAACTGGAGAAGTCCTGATCACTTTTATTTTGTCTCCATAAATAAAACCCCCAAAATTTAACGATTTCTTTGTACTTTGTTTTTCGTTTAGTTCAGCCCATCTGAGGCATTTTTGGCTTTTTAGGGCTGAATATTGGTTCTTTTTCCATGTTTATCCTTTAAAATAGTATTTTTTGAGATAATGGACTTGTAGTCTTTAAAGATGCTTCACATCTTCTGGCATATTTCATTTCCAGTTCAAACCCTACTTCTTCACCTTGGTTTTTTTTTTGTCATCTGTTCACACCTTTTCTTTTTCTGAGTCTATTTTAGGAGGTTGCATTTAAATCTCCCTTTTTCTATCTTCATTTTCTTGGTTTGTCCTGAAGGAGCATTTTGGGTCCACCTCCTCTCTCTTTCCCCTCAGTCCCTGTCAGTTTGTCTTCTGTCACCCATCCCTTCCTTATCTCAGACTCTCCTAAGGTGATTTGAGCGCAGCCTGTCATCTATCTTCCCTCACTCCCTCAGTCTCTCTTCTACTCCCCCTGAGATCTCACAGCCTTCATTTTTACCTCATATTCACCTGACTGTCCCTCCTGACTCTAATTATAGCTCTTCCATTTATTTTTATATTCCCAATCAATTCACTGTGTTCTCTGCCTCCTCCAGTCATGCAGTTACCACCTCTTGCCCCTTTCTCAGTCCTCCTTGCTGCTTAATGCCTTCTTTATAACACCTAAGGGGAGCGACAGCGAATGCCTCTAATGGTGCCAGTTGAAATCCAGAAAACGAATGCTGTTGGTCTCGCCCCTCCTCGCTGCCTCAGCTGCTGTTTCCCACTAACAACGGTTCCATCATTTTAAAGTTTCATCAGGCTCTGCTTGTAAATTCAGAGGCAGTAAACTCGAAGCACAGACATAATTCATGAACTTGGAAGTGGTATTGAACATGTAAGTACACCAAATAGCTAGAAGCCACTCTATAAATCTAGGTGCTTGTTTCCTTCTCCCTCCTGAGTCAGGTCTTGTTTCTGTCTTTCTGTTTAGCTCTAGATTTTGGATTGCAAGGTTGGCAATTTTTAAACTAAATATATTTAGTTTTTAAATAATAATAAAAAGACTGGCATCCAGTTAGTTTTGAACACATTTCAATTCTGAAAGTTTTTACATTTTGTCACAATTTAGTGTGACAAACTGAAAAGGAAGTTAGTGTTGCTTGCATTTTTTCTCAGACCTTCGGTGCATTACAGAACCACCTTTCAGTGCATTTGTAGTTCATCTTTACTTCATCAAGTTACTGAAATTTTAGTCTATTAGTCAAATTATTGATTAAAATGTGGGGTGCCAAAAAAGATTTTGGTCCCATCTGACAAAACAAAAACCATCACCACTTCAAAATATATCATATTATATTGATCTATCAACAATCCAACAAAATGATGAGACTAAATAGGAAATTTGTGGATATTAAGACTTCTGCACTGTGGTTGCATCTGCAGGCTTTCATGTTGCAGAACACGCTTCATAGCGCGCTCTCCTACCTTAAAACACCCTTCTTAAATTATTCATCCCCTTGTAAATCCCTTTCTTTGCTCATTTATGTCCTGTAACTATTCACCTGTAGGGTTTTGGTGTCACACAGTGATGGGCATAAATTATTTACTACCTTTGCGCCTCCATTTCCTCATTTGAGCTCACATTCATCCGTCCCTTGAGCTGTCTGCTTGTCAGTGCAGAAAATGAACAGTTTCAATGTAAGGGATAAATATTTAAGGATCTTTGAAGGTAAACAGGCTTCATGTTTTTTATGGATAGGCTGGCAAGAGTTGACTTGAACATAAAATATCAAAACTGAAACCAGAAGAAAGGCTCTGATTGCTGTTGAATATAAAGACCAACTTACCTGTAGATGAGGGTCTCGTCGGCAGTGCAGTTGTACTGTATCTGATACATCCACACAACGTACGCTTCGGACAAACGTCCCAAATCCCACCGCACCTGAGCCGAGGTGGAGGTCACTCCCTGTACTCCAACCATCCTGCCCTCCTCCTCGCCCCCCTCGTCATCCTCCATGCTTCCTCCATCTGCCCTCTCTCCCTCAGAGGATTTTCCGCTCTCTCCTTCGTTGGCCTCTCCGTCTCCTAAACTCCCGTTGTCGGACTCTGCTCCGCGTCCCGCGCCATTGTTAATCCCTCCGTTTTTCCCTGTGCTGATATCCGACGAACCTGGATCTGTCCGTAAAATCCCATTGGTCGTACTCCTGTTGTTTTTTCCGTTAACGGCGTTTACCCCAGTGTTTCCACTGACCCCGCCTCGGTGAGGCAGGGGAATTATTTTCAAATCCACCGTGGCGGTAGCTTCACCTGCTGCATTTATCGCAATACATGTGTACGCTCCATCATCCCGGGCCACCGTCACCAAGATATCCAGAGTCCCGTTGCTAAAGGAGCTGGTCCGGGAAGAGTTGGCAACGATGCGATCGTCTGGAGAAACCCAGTGGACTATTGGCTCAGGGTCTCCAATGGCACGGCATTTTAAAGTGGCACGCTGTCCCTCCAGCACCCACAGCTTGTGGGTGTGACGGGTGATGAGAGGTGGTTCGCACGTAAACTCCTCCTCTGGGATTGACCAGAAATATCTAGAAGACCAAAGGAAGAAGGAGAATTATTACCTCAGAGAAAGTTTCAGCAGACTCATGGAATAGTCTTTAAAGTTAATATATTGAGGGTCAAGGAATATTCAGCTGTATGAACATGTAATGCTACACTTAGCAAACACTAATTAAGGACAGATGACTGTAACAGAGGTTCATTTTCTCTGCTCACACCGCAAAGTTATGTTTTCTAAAAGGTCATGGTGGACTTTTAGGTTACAGTCTACAACCTGGAACATGGAGGTTACATTTCATGGGCAAAGCAGATACTTTCCTAGACCTTAGCAGTTAATTTGCTGAAATAATATTTTAAGTTCAGAGAAAGTCCTTGGAAATGTACCCAATAAGATCAGATAAAGAACTAGGAAACCCCTCATAAATTCATGGGAAACTTCTAGGAAAGTACCTGGTAAGTTCATGGAAAAGTCCTAGGAATATGCAGGGTAAGTTCCCAAAAAAGTTTCAGTTTCTTGAAAGTTCTAAGAATACATCTGTTAACTTCTAGAGAAAGTATTATTAAAGTACCTCTTAACTTCTAGAGAAAGTCTTAGGAAAGTACCTGCTAAGTTCCAAAGAAAGTTTTAGGAAAGTGTCTGTTAACTTCTAGAGAAAGTCTTATTAAAGTACCTGCTAAGTTCTTGAGTCCTTAAAAAATACCTAAGTTCTTGAGAGAGTCCTTGGAAAGTACATGCTAAGTTCTAGAGAGAGTCTTTGGAAAATTTCTTCTAAGATCCTGAGAAAGTTTTAGGAAAGTAGCTGGTAAGTTCAGGGGAAGTACTATCTGATTCAATTAGTCATAAAAAGTCCATGAAAGTACCATGTACATACTACTCAGGCTCCAGAAAACCCAACCCAGGCTAACTCAGAAATGTTTTTTGTTCTAGAACCAGCATGACTGATCCATCGGCGTGTTTAACTCCTACCTTCCAGCCAGGTGTGTCGGAGTGGCGCATGTCTCCATGTCGTCCCCTCTGATTAGCCTCCTCAGCCACAGCAGCTCACAGTTACAGTGGAGTGGGTTCCCTCCAAAATTCAGGCTTATGACAGCATTGTAGGGAGTTGGACTAATCGCTCCCGTCTGTGATCTGGTGGGAAGTAAAATGTGTGAAAATTGTTTGTATTTCTTATTTAACTTACTATATTCTAGTCCCCAGGTGATTTGGATGTTTGGCAAATACTGAGAAAATTATGACTTAAAGTTCCTTTCTTACGGTTTCCAAAGAGGCAGATGAAAAAATTACATCAAATTACATATTTACCTTATTTTTTTTAATTAAGCACTCATTAAAAGTGCCATATTAATTATAATTGGATTAAAGCAAGAAATGGGTGCATTAGGCAGCATATAGATTAAACCTTCAGCAGCAAATGAGATGTTGCTTTCAGTGACTACATTCTCAAATGTTTTTTTAAAAGTACGTGCTGCTCAGTTGGACCAAGACCAAAGTGATGGAAAATTTGTTGGCTAATGTACAATCTAAGCCAAGGTACATTGTTTTAATTGAAAAAAATCACGAGGCACATCACCAACCAAAAACGAAAACAAAGATACTCTGTAGCCGCCTATATTACATATATAGTCATTCTTATCAAAGTGTCTTGAATAGGAATCAAATAAACACACAAATTTATTTTTATCATATTTTACATTTCTTATTTCAAATTGCACTTAACATGTCCACTTCAAAAATACACCTGAACACCTGAACAGTGCCACAACACTGTGGTGTGTGATCACTAATTCTCTTGTTTTAATGTAAAATGCTCTGTACCTACTGCCATCTAGTGATAATAAAATTACATGATTACGCCACTAGTCACTACTACAGCAAAAACACTCAAAGATGGCGTTATTTGGAGATAATTAATTCGTTTTCAAAAATCTTTTAAGACCAATTACCGTATTTTCCGGACTATGAGCGCCCCATACTACAAACCGTACCTTCAAATTTTTTGAACACCTCGCTCACGGTGCACTAGTATGCCGCATCACAGTGGTTGAAAAACACTGATCTAAGCTTTTGAAGCAGCTGGGCATGGTATAGTTTATTTTAAGCTAAAATATTAAAACTCATCAGGTTTTTGCTTTGCAAGTCAATGTAGGATGTCACCATAGCAAACACATTCAAAAACTACATTCAGTGTTTTCCCACAGAAGCCTTTTCCTTACAGAACTGAAAGGAGAAATCTTAAGATGTACCTTGCAAAGAATGGATCAGGTGGCAGAGTCCTGAGCCGGTTGGAGGTCATATCCAGCCGCGCCAGCTTATAAAGCTCTCCAAAGACTCCTTCTGCTATGTGGTCTATTAGGTTATGGTCCAGGTTCAGAGTGTGGAGACTGGCCATGTTTTGAATAGACTCCCATGGCACCCTGTAGGAATAAGATGATATTTAGAGGGATTCCAGAGAGACTTTTTCAAAAAGTAAACTTTGCCATGATGGATGCTCATCTGAGAGGGAAAAAATGAAAGATTATCTGAAACTAAAACTGGTCTCCTTGATGGTTTCCTCTCCCTCGTGGGCGGATTAACACAATGTAAGATGGTAATTTCTTTAAAAGGATTGTGATTAAATCAGCTGTGGTTCAGAGAAGTGGCAAAAACTGCAAAATTTTTATGAGATGTTCAGATTTCAATTCACAGCACAACTTTTATTACAGTTATTTAGCACTGTTCAATGTTTTCAACTTACAACTGAGAAATCAGACAGCAAAACATGAAGGTAGCTGTTCGTGGCGTGTTGGTGTCACATTTTGCTCCTTTCTCAGAGTTTTTTCTGTAACTGTTTTTGTTCAGCTGGGCATCATTTGATGACAAAGAATGGTAAAGTTAAAGGATAATGAACAGGACTGCTTTTGGCAAAGACCAAAGCCAGTTTTGGTTGTTTTCACTAACTCCGTGTCTCCAGCATATCATCACCATCGTTCTGCAGTTGTGAATGTTTCCACATTGTTCACATACGAGAGGCAACGGGTAGCTTGGAGAAAAGTGTGCATTGTGCTTTTAGCTTCGAGTTCAGGAATCCATTAGCTCTGGTATTTTTCTCCCAAAACCTTTTGATCTTGTTAAATTTAGCCGATCATACATTTGTCAGTACAACCTTTGAGACTGTAAAGCTGTTCTGCTTTTGAAATAAAACATAACTGGTATCAAATACTTTGTGAGAGATGCTCTTGATCAATTACGTCAGAGTACAAATAGCCAGTCTCATGGACCCAACTTCATGCATTTAGACATATGGACTTGATGAAAATGACCTGATAAACTTCAATCTAAACATCAGAGTGGAAATTTAAGTGACTTTTAACATGATCTACTTGTTTGTGCCAGAGGAATTGGTCTGAGTATTTCAGAAACTGCTTGTTTATCACACTCGAGCAGAGCTTCCTTTTGTGAGTGGTTGTCCTTCATGTCCACCGCATTGGGACCCTTTGGTGTAGCCATCTTGAGTGAGTTCATGCTAATCACTCTAATCCTCTATGGTCACCTGATCTCAGTCCAGTTGAGCACTTCCAGGTGATTATTATGGATGTGCAGGCGACAAATCTGCTTCAATTGCATCATCTTTTCAAAATGGACTAAAATTACTGAGAAATGTTTTTAACAAAGTATAATTTCTGAAGTTGTAAGTCTGTCAAACCCAGTCCTACAAATGTATACTTGATAAACTGTCAAGTGAGTGTACATATAGTTTATTCAAAGAGTACATTTTACCAATCTTTTTTAAGACTTTGGCAGTTCACCTTGGATATCAGAGCTGCAATTTATATCAAGGGAATGAATCCAATTTCTCTAGAGGAATTTTTTGATCCCAGTTTTTTTCTTTTCGTAGCAACGTCTATAGATGCTTCAGTGTCACCACTACAAACGACTAATAGCGGTGTTCGCCTTCTCTCCTCTGAGAAAATCACTTTCCAGATGTCCCAAACAAATTGGAGGGGCGTTAAAAGAAAAAAAATAACCTCGCTTCAGTCCTCTGTACTCCATTCACTTGATGATTTTCTTGGACAGATTTGGCTTCTTTTTTGACACCTAGCTAGCATCTAAAAGCCGCTGCCTTCCTTTCTTTAAACCAACTGCACCTTTCTCTTTTGCATTTCTGAGTGTTTAATAGGCGCTCATATTATTAGCAGCAGTGCTACTCCCAGTGAAGCAGTTTTAACGCAAATGCAAACATGTTTTCTTCCACTGCTTCCTTTTACAGCCACTATTCTGCTCTTCTAATTCAATCAGAATGACAGAGTGATATCAGCTGCTCTCTCCTCATTAGCACTTTCCTCTGAGCTAACAATAAGATCACTGAATTGATGCTTGTAGTTCATTTTGGAGTAGTGCAGAAACGCAGTGCAGATGAGTTGGTTTTTATCAACTTTTTGCAGTCATTTCCATCACGTAGCAACCTAATATCATTGCAAATTACCATCATATAAACCCAAGCTGTAAATTGTCAATGGATTTTTTTTTTTTTTTTTTTTTTTTACAAGGCTTGTTCATTTGAAAGTGAATTCATCAAGAACATGAAAATTCAGTTTGCGCGTAATAGGGTCACAGGGTGAAACTTCTACCTTGATAAGTCGGATCTGAAGAGTTTCTTGCGTGACTTAACCCGTTTCCAGAGTATTTTTACCCATTGTGGGAGAGTGTGACACGGATTCTTCAACGCTCAGAATAGACTCCTTAATAGCCACCGAGTGATTCAAGCAGCAGCTGCTTTTCTGTTCAGAACTGCAACTCTGCACTTTCAAGGTTTGGTAGAGGCCTCAGAAAGGCTGCAGTGCTCATCTTGGAGAGACAATTGAAACATTTTAATGACGACCGACAGCCGACTGCTGCTAAAATGATCTGCATTGTGTGCTGCTTTTGGAAAGAGGAGAGGACTGTGATTATTCAGCCAAACTATTTAGCCCAGAAGAATAGCGAAGCTGTAAAAATCATCCATTGTTCTATAATGACCTTAGCAAAGTATTACATTGTGCACTCAAGTATGAACCGTATACAGTATCCATAGTAATGTATAGTCATTCAGAGGAGTGAGCTTCACAATGCCTTCATTGGAGCCATAACTGAATCGAAGTGAAAGAAAATTATAACCTCATCAAAATTGATTTAGTTTTCTGAGCTCTCAGTCATCTTCTGGCCTCAGCAGTTTTAACGTTGCGTTCATAACAGTCTTCACTGACTCAGATGTTACTGGCTGTTGCTATTGTGCCTTTGGATTCTGGAACCTTTTTTATTGTTAGTTTGGATCCATATTGAGACCCAGTTGAGGAAAAAAGATATTGTTAGTCCTGTCGATTGTGTAACATTGACAGACTGTGTTACATCAAACTAATGTGCATTAATAAGCTTTATCAGCTAAAGCTTAAATTCTCTTTACCTTTGAGGGGATTACATTCCACATGTAGAGAAGCAAGTAAATTAATCAAAGATTTATTTACCATCAATGACAAACATGTTTATTTACTTCTGACATAGAAGAGAACAAAAAAGAAACTCAAATGAGATTTTGTTAAAAATATCAGTCTTTGCAGGTAAAACCATTTCATGGTTGAAGCTGACATTTCTTTAAAGTTTTCAAATGTCTAATCATTCTATTCATTAATCAGAGTTTAACATCTTAAAGTTTTACTTTATGGGTTATTTCAAAAGCTTGAACAGGATAATTCATGAAGTGAACTTTGCCACACATCGACAAGCAACAAATTTGTTTTGTCCATGACACATTTTAGAGACTAAGGCATAAGAAGTTAGACGAGATCAAGGCCATTTTAAGAGAGTAAGCTTAAGGAAAGAAGTTCTTGTGTGTGGAAGGTGAAATCTGTCTTAGTTTAGATGGTGTTATCAGATGTAGCATGAGTATTTCTGGAAAGAGCCAACTATCGACAAGCCTGATGTTAGGGAATATATTTTGATTAATAAAAAAAAAGAAAAACTTGCCTCCGAAGATTATTGTAGGACATGTCGAGGTCCTCTAGAGTGAGCAGGAAGTCATCAAAAGCCTCGACGGAGACTTTCACCAGCTGGTTGTTGTTGACTATCAGGTGTTGCAGGTTAGTCAAACCTGCAAGGTCCTTGGGTCCAATCGTTGTCAAGCGGTTACCTAAATAACACAATGCCAGAATAGTTCTCCTGTAAAAACGTACTAAATTAATATTCTTTACTGGAGAACTTGGGGGGAAAACTGATCATGGCTTACCATCCAGGTGCAAAGAGCGCAGACTTTCCAGGTCAGCAAAGGCCATAGGTCGAATCAGGTGTATCGTGTTCCTCGACAGTGTCAGATCAACCAGTCCGGTCATGTTGACAAAGTCATTCCCGCCCACCTCTGTTATAAAGTTGTCTGCGAGCCGCAGCTCCACCGTTCGCCGGTCGACATGCGGCGGCACGAAGAGCAGGCCCTTATCGGCGCAGAGCGTGCTGAGCGATTCCGATAAGTTTCGACACACACAGTGGAACGGGCAGGCCGAAACGACGCCCCACGTCTCCCCTGCTCCGATCAGAGAGGGCAGCAGGCAGCATGTGACCAGCGTGAGCCAGTGAAACACCGGGAAAGTGACGGATTCTGGAAGGGTTCGCTTGGTAGAAGTCCTGGGGCAGGCACAGTGGAGGAGGTGGGATGAGGAGGACAGTGATGAGATGAATAGAGGGGGGAGAAATGAGAGGGAGAGGATGGATGAAGGGAACAGAGAGGGAAGTGTTGATCCCTCTGCTTTTTGTTTTGGGTGGAGTTGTGTGCGGGGCAGGTGCAATTGTCTGCATGGATGGAGGGGTGGGGGGACAAGCATGGTAGATCGCCTGGCTTTCCACAGACCTGCAGAAACGGAGAAGAGCAGAGAAAGGAGACATACATTTTAGGATCACGTTGATTTTTTTTTAATAACTCTTAAATGTGATTTTATGACAAAATATTAGCATTTGTTCAGTGCTTTTTTTCTTATTATTATTTATCCTTTTAAAATGCACATAAGCATAAATGATTTTTGTTTCACAAGATAATAATCAGAGAAAGCCGTACCATCATGTTGACATATTTTCCCACACATTTCATACATTCGCCAAGTTTTCTATTCTGGATTGCTTTCTTCCACTTACTCTGACTCAACAGGACTGGAAAGAAGGCTTGTTTTGCATATTTACATGCTGTTGTAATTGCCACTCTGAAGTTGTATCCACTTTGTTCCTCACGGAGTAGCAGAAATATCCCATATTTTCAAATGGTACTACAATGATTGCTGTAAATTGTGTACTTGAAGGCATGCGTCGTTTTCAAACTGCATGTTCACATTACATACCAGTCGCTACGTAGTCCGCTAGGCAGTGATTACATTTTTTGTACCCTGCTAAGGTAAAACTCTATATATGTAGCCCTTCTATGATCGTCTCAGGTCCAGCAGGTTGACTTCACGACAGACACACTCAGGTTCACTGTATTTATCCCAACAAAAGAGGAAAATAAGATGGTCAACTTTAGTCCAGAAGCTTCTGTGCCACAGTTACCGACGGCAACAGAAAAAGGGGGAGGAGCTGTCGCTTACTGGTTACTACGGCAACCACCAACTGCCAGGAGCAGCATAACAGAACTTAATACGCCCAACAAAAGTCTGGAGAAACATCTTGTTAACTAACAAAATAAAGTCAAAGAGTAAATAAATTTTGACAAACTTCACATCTGTAATATTAAAATAAAACCCTGTTACATACCTCTGCTGCCTGAGCCGACTATATCACACCAGGCTCGCAACGACCAGGCTGAGCCAGCTTTTAGCATGCTAATGTCAAATACATAGCAAGAAAACACCTAAAATGTCCGGACTTTTGCTAATATTAGTGTGTCAACATGAAGAAACAGAAAATACTGCTGCTCATAAATTCTTACTTTAGGCGTGCTTGTTGTATTTTCAAATGGAAATTTAGAAAATCAGACTTTCATCTTTGAGTCTCCATCATTACTTTAAAATAGCTGAAAATAGCTTTCACTAAATATTGCTGAAGTGGAATTTCTTAAACATCTACACAGTTTAGCTGCCAGTTTATCTGGAGACCTGAAATGGCTTATTTATATTGGCTAAAAAGGTTAAAATCAATGTTTAGTCAGAATAATAAACATGTTGAAGATATATTTAAGCAGAATTTCGAATGGTTTCTCTATGAATTATTTATTGTGACAGGCTACATCTAAAAACTACCCTATCCTACAAAGAATCTGATTTTTTAAATAATGATTTAAGTTGGTGTTATTGCAATGACGTAGTAGTCTATGCATGTAAATTTATCCTCTTCAGTGAAAATGTTTATTGGTTAAATGTAGATTTGCTCCCACAAGAAGGTTTTGAAGATGAGATATGGTAATTAAATTGTTGTTAGCCAAAAATAACAAAATCATGCTGTCTATCTCATCCAATTTAGGCCTGCTTTCCTGTGTATCCTGCTGGTGCTAATTTAGACACAAAACTGAGGATACTTGACACATGATTATGAAGCACTCCAGTACTGTTCAAAATACAAAAACACCTGTTGTGTAGATCTCCTGAGAGAGTGTGTGAGTGAACACAGCCTTTGTGGCTGAACGTAAACCCCCCAGAAGACTGAAAAAATGGTCATTCAGCTCAGAGAAATTTTCAAGAAGGGATTGGAAGCCACTCTCTCTCAAAACCGTGGGCCTGACAGCTGAATCAGGTCACACTGTAGGTTTCTGTAAGGGGCGACGCTGTAAAAACCAACACAAAGAACCCCTGTTGTACATGCAAGACTTGTGGAAAACCTGCCCGTAAACACACGTTTTGTGGCTTTGATAAGGTACAAGAGTGACTCACTGAAACTCATTGGCATGCACAACAGTTGTTATAGCAACTGTAACCTAGATACAGAGAGTTTGACAGTGGTTGACAGTAACAGTCTCACTTCTGGTGAAAGAGGGGATGACATTTTCGAGTAGGAAAGACAAAGAGGTTTCTCTGGAGAAGGATGGCGCGTCTCCGGGGTGGTGCTGCACGCAGCGTAGACCTTGGCGATTACATATTGATGTACAGTATAATACATGCAAGCTCTGAGACTTTGAGCAACGACCAGGCTGAGCCATGCATCATCCTGACTGTTACAGGCTGACGCAAATTGCTACTTAATAGTTTCCAAAGCTTTGCTCTATCCATGTGAAGCTATGCGGGTTTACAATCCATCTCTGATAGCAAGGCGGTGCCGCTGTGAAAGTCTCCACCCCCACTCCACATGCTTCCCATGCTTCGCTCTGTTCTCCAAATGTGAGCTCCGTATAAAGCCGTCCCATTTTTGGACTCGTCTCATAATGAGATAAGAGGAAGAAAGTGATAAGACGCTCTCTGCCGGAAACGATTATAAATTTTATCTCACGCTCTTAAATGTTCTCACTTAAAGCAGAGTGAGCGAATAAAAGCAAGCATTGCTGCAGTGTGGTGATGGGAATAGATTCCATTAATTTGAGCGATCATGAATAGTCCTGCTAATGGGGATGCGTTTCCCTTTGAAACAGAACATTTCAGCAGAACTTCTAACCGCTGGGACATTAGTTACTGAGGAGTAAAAAAATGGATTCTGGCTTGATTGTAGTCGTTAAAGAGCTCTGTTTATATCCGCTGAGCAGAACATGAATGGCTCGCTGACTCAAGTGTGTGACAACGCGTGGCTCTTTTTGCTTTTCACTAGTTGGCTCTAAAAGATTTAGTGTCTCTTGTATTCCTGGAAACTGTACAGAATGCCAAGAAGTGTGTAAGGTTTTTAGGGCAACAGTCATTTCCTTATGCTTGGTGACATTAGTCTTTTAGGAGGGGAAGGAAACGCCTGCAGCAGGAGACAGTGGGGACGTGTGCGTGGGACAAAGTTACGAATGCCTGCAGTGACAGCTGGTCCTGTGGGCAGTCCATGTTGGACTCAAACAGAAATGTGTTATTCATGTGTGCACGTAGTTTTTTAAATTTCTTATTTTGTCACATTAAACAAACATTAAATGGTTTCATTGAAATTTTATGTGAAAGACCAACACACAAAAAATTATAATTTTGGCAGGAAATAAGGTTTCATAATATTTTAAGAAGTAAAAACACAAGAAGCATGTAATATGTACAAATTTGGGCCGCTTTAATTTGATACCTCTAAGAAATGACTATTTTGAAATTACTTTGAAAAGAGTCCGTCTGACTGTAATTAATTCACAGATTAAACACAGCGTGTGTGTGAAAGCCTCAGACATTTGTTAGAAAACACTTCAGTACCTTAAGTTTTCTGCAATTCCAGAAATCTGCACAAAATCAATAGATCCCTGCATTGTTTTTGCAGTATTGCATAATTGTGAATTTATTGCAGATTTTCTGCAAAAATGGTCAAAACCATTGGGTTTGAGTGACTAACACCCATCGTGATATTGCAAGTAACAAAATAGATATATTTTACTTCTTTAAAGAATAATAATGTTTGTCTGATTTTCCGCTTTTTCTTTTTTTCGCCTTTTTATATAAACACATAGATTTTAAAAGGATTTGATGAGGAATTCCTTGCAAAATTGCATCACAAAATCAGGGATTTTGATTGCAAACAAATATATAGTATTTGCAAAATCATGGAGGGACTGTTTAATGGTCAAAGTGACCAAAAAGTGTCATGTTGACCTAACGAGATGAGGCCGTTCCCTTGGTTGAGAGTCCAGGGAAGTGTAGTAAAAATCAGAGAAGTATGCAGGAGGCCAAAATAAACTCCGGAGGAGAAACAGAGACGGTCATAAAAACAGCTAGGTTGAGGCAGGCCGTCATCTTCAAGCTGGTAAAGGAACATAAAACCAACTGAAAAGCAACACAAAGCTTAAAATTACGCTTCACTCTCCATCTCGTCTGGGTAAGACTGAGCAAAGTTACAAAGAAAAACGGGTAAAGCTTTGTCTTTAGGTGTGCTAAACCGGTGGAGACGTACTCCAAATAGCTGTAGTAGAAGTGGCTCTCAAAGAATCTACTAAGAATTATGCAACATGTTGTAACGTGGATAAATGAGATCACGTCAGGTTGATGCTTGTCCCTGAAAAGCTCCATCAGAAGTGTTTTCAGTACTGGGGAGATCAAGTCATGTCTCCACTTTCCCATCACTCGTATAGAAACCTTCCTGCTGTACATTCATCCATAGTGTCTGTAATTTCTGCCTCCTTGTGGAAGCCCTCTCATCCATCTGCCCCGGGCATGCCCGGCTTTAACCTCCATACCTCTCCGACTCCATTAGTGTACAGCCGTGGATCGTTTCCTTCCCTTCCCTCCATCTACCTGCAGTTCCTTTCACCTGTCTCTTCATCCTTATTCACCTTCCATCTCAGAACCGTTTCCGCCCCTGGCTCCTCTGTAAATTTCCACTTTTTCATTTCTTTGTCTCATCCCTTTTTCTTTTCCTCACTCGTGTCTGCCCTTGAGGCAACCTGAATACGACAATGTTATCAGTCACAGCTCTTCCTCGCCATCTTTTCCCACCTCTTCTTCCTCCTCCACCCCTCGTCTTTTTGTCTCTGTGTCGCTTGCTGACTCGGCTGCTGACCTCCACGTCTCCTTGCCGAGTCTTGCACCTACTTTTTAGTCGATGTGCGCTCGCACGACTTCTTGCACCACCTCAGGTTCTTGTTGTATTCCCTTCTGCGCCGTGCCTGCGATCCTTTCTCACTTCCCCTTTCATTTATCTACTTCCTCTCCCCATCTGCCTCATCACTTGATTATCCTGTACAGTCATTTTTCTCCCTTATCTCTTCTCCACCCCTGCAGACTTTTTTTTGTTTCATTTTGCACCTCTGCATCTCTCTCCCTCCTTCGTATATTGCTCTCGGATCTCATTTGCAGCCCGGGAGTGCAGCGTTGAGGCTTTCTGATGGGTGTGCACTCAAAGTTGGATGTAAGGGATCCCTTCACTCGCTGATCGATGTGACCCTAAGAGATGGATCACAACCTGTCCAATTCATTTCATTTGATCTTTCTTTCCCTTTCATTCTCACTTCGCTTTGTTCTCACTCCGCTTTATCTTATATTTTCTTCATAACTGTTGTTGCAATTGATCTTTTCTGTTGTATAAACTGTTTGGAGGGTCAATGTTTCTCTGAATTATGATGATCCTTATTTGTTTCTCAAGGGTCAGTGTCCTGCAAAGTTTTCCTTCAACACAACTGAATCAAATAATCGGATCATTAGAAGGATTCTGTAGTCCCCGACTGCATAACAAATTTGACACACCTGAGTCAAATTACTAAATTTGAGTCAGGTGTGTTGGACCAGGGATGCATCCGAGAGTTGCCTTCAGAGGACTTAATTAGTAAATAGATTCCTCCTGTGTGAAACTGAACCTTAGTATAAATCCAGCTTTTCTATGAAGGCCTCAGAGGTTTGTTAGGGAACCAAAAAACAGCATCATTAAGGAACAGCAGATAAATCAGGGATGAAGTTAAAACAACATCCCTATATAAGCAGAATGGCACAGCTCCAAACCTACCATCTAAACCGACTGGGGAAGCACTTAGAGCATTAATCAGAGAAGCTATCATGATATCTGGAGGAGCTGCAGAAATCCACAGCTCAGGTACAATGAGTTCCCAGGACAACTATGCAACTGCAAACATGATTTTTATGAAGGAGTGTGTAGATGCATCCTAAGTTCAACTACAGTCACAAAATTAGCGCTTTTAGCTGTAATGGAGCTACATGAAGTGTTTACGCCACTAAAGCTGGTTGATGCATATTCTACACATAGCAAAAAATAGGCTTAATATGCATAACTCAGTCCGCCTGCTAGCAGAGATGTTATTCCAATGTGATGCTCGATATCTGTCATACTGATTACCGATATTGCATCTATTGTAAGTTCTTAATTTAGTTTCTGTTTGGCAATAAAATCATTTTAGTTTATAGTTTGAGATATTTTAAGCAATGCAGGGGACACAACAAACGTATGAGATCAAAGTTTAATTCATGAGCGACATGCAAAATGCTATGCGCTCTGCACCCTGAACACACCGTAACCATGGTAACACTTGGTGGTGACAGCATTCTGCTGTGGAAATACGTGATTTGAATCATTTTCTGTTTACTACTTTGTGTTGTAGTAAACACAAAGTCACATACAACTCCAGTAAATTACACTGAACTATGCTGTTGCAATTTTGCGAAAATGCTAACGTTTATTCTGTTAAATCTAAATGTAACAGTAAATTTAATCCAAGTTAAATAAGATCACAGTTTAAACAATTGCCAAAGAACTTTAAAATTTCACCCAACTTATTATGCAAGCATGATAATTTAATTTTATAGCAACTTTTCAAAGACTTGTAGTTCTCTACATTCATCATTTTGGAACCCTGCTATCAGATTTCACATAAACTGACTCCAACTTATCACTGTCTGAACACTTCTGCAAATCTGGGGTTATCTGTCTCAGTTTTCCAGCACATCTGAAACATCACTGAAAATCCTTTTTCCTCCTGGCAGTTTTCTATCCTCTGTGCTGCTCTTGGTTGTTATATAAAACTTTTAATTCCGATTTTATCTTTTCTTTTCTCCCTTATCTTCGGCTGCCTCTGTGTCCGTTGTTCTGCTGCAGCAGTAAGAATTTCCCCTCTTGAGATCAATAAAATCTCATCTTACACACTGTACTGCATGGAGATGCAGGGATCCGTGTTTCTGTGAGCGCACAGCTGCGAAAATTTGCCAGAACAGCATCTGGAGCATTAATCCAGTTGGTTAGTTGACTAACCAATTTGCTACTAGTCTGAACAGTTATTTTTTCCTGAATGAATCCATCATTAAGAAAGTAAAATTCCTCTGTGTGTTTTGAGGAATTTGCAATGATCTTCAAACACCTAGATGTTAGAGAAATTATCAGTCTTGCTCTCAAGAAGCCCTCTAGAGAAAATCTAGAAACTCAATTTTCACAGAAAAAGATTAAAATGAAACAACTAATGTAAGACTAAGATGCACATCAGAAGTTAGAGAGCAGAAATGGAACAAAGACGACCATAAAAAGGGGAATTTCTGTTGCGTTCTGAGTTGCTTTGACCTCCTCAAGCTGTGCAATACATCTGTATCTACCTCAGTTTTTTTTTCCTTTTTGCTCTTCTATTTTTAGAAATCTCTTGGTACTCCACCAGGCATGAGGCTTTGAGCCTCCAGAGAGCCAGAAACAGACGAATGGAGAGCAGAGAGGGGTGCCTGATGTAAAAATATGTGCTGTAAAAGGGTTTGGAGGAGAGAAAGGAAAAAAAAAAAGCCCTCTTCACTGCCCCCCAGGATTTGGAGCACAACTCCGCCTAACGTTACTGAAACGTTGGGTTTGGGTAACGTTTGGAAGGCGTGGCCTCTGATTGTGAAGCCAAATCCAGCTAAATATGTAGCAGCTAATAGGTTCAGAAAGATAAATGTCCACTGTGTGTTTTTCAGGGATTCTTTCACGCTCATTCCAAACCGGAGCAATTAAGAGATGCTTCGTGCATGACTTAAAAGCTCTAAATTGCCTGAAAGTTTCATTGGATTTCACATTTAAGGCCTAATGTAGCTTTAATTTCCTTGTTGGCCTTTAATTCTCCGTGGAACATTATAAATGTCAGTCCCTCAAAATATGCTGAGCACAATTAATGACGCTAATAAACTGCATGTGTGCTTGTGTGTGCAGTTACTCTCCCATCCGCAAATGCCATTAGCCCGTAATCGACTTAAATCGACTTAGTGAATGTTGTGGTGTTTATAAACAAGGGGATTTGTATTAGCTCTCAAAACCCACTTATCATGAGCACAGTAATCCACAGATCTGATTGGGCTGTGGGTTGCTGCACCGCAAGAAACCAGCGAAACACCCGACGTCAAAACATCCTGAATAAGTTAATCTTTCACTGCGTTTTGGTCAATTCAATTTCATAAAGTACTGCACGGAAATCTGAAATCATCCCTTGTGCTTATAGATTTTCATGCAACATTTTAAAGAAGTCTCATTTTCTCTTGGCTTTCTGAATCAACGTTTTTGTTTGGACTCTGGATGTTTAAAGATTTTCATCAGAATTTGGATGAATCATCATAAAAGGTTCCTAATCTCAAGATATTAACATTTTTTTAATGCATCAGGCAAGATTAGGGCAACCAAAATATTGTATTTTTATGTAACTATAAAACAGAATAGACAGGTCAGTATTTACCACTAGAGAAATACACATAATTTAGCAGTTTTGCGTCTTGATATGAGCTTCTGTCTATATAAGAAGTTCCTGCTCTTCCTAACTCTCTGCCTTCAGCACGTCACCAGAACGATGCTACTCTGTTTATGCCGTTCTTAGGAGCATCAGACTGAGAAGTAGTTAGTATGACGAGCTCAGCAGACTCGCAGTTCCACCAGCTGTTTGCTAATTGCTGCTGCCGCTAGTCTGGAGGAGCGATTTGTGTAGACTGCAGCTTGATCTGCAACCAGCAGACTCCTAATGTAAGTAAATCCAAACAGAAACTTGGAGATCGGACTGTACTCGTGTCGAAGTTGTGGAATGATTTGCCCTTGCCTGTCAGGGAGACTTCTTCTTTTTCTGATTTGAATAGTTTCCTTAAAACACATTTATTTGCTGAACTGTGAGATGATTCGAGTTTGTGACATGGTGCATAATAACCAGAATATGGGAGCATGCCCATCATAAACCAACCACAATGAAAGGAAACATTTCCCAGTGCATCTATGCTTTTAATGCGGTTTATTGCAAACTCTGACCCTGCTGTCTGAATATCGCAACATTTTCGCTGTGACCTGGTGACCTTGTGTGAATTTCAGCCTCAGTTAGTGGTCTGTAGCAGAGGAAAGTGGTAAGTGGTCTGGTCTAGCTGCGGCTCATCGTCTTCAAATGTCATTGTGTTCAGATTGTGTTCCTCACACCTTGGTGGAAACAAGTGGTTATTTGAGCCACTGTTACATTTCATCCTCTCAAATTAGCCGCCTGCCTGTTCTCTTCTGATGTCTGCAAAACTGCTGCTCGCTGGATAGTTTCTATTTTTTGCAGAGTCCCAGATGATCAGCAGTTTTTGAAACACTCAGACCAGCATGTTGTACATAAACGCAATGTTTAAAGTTAATTTCTTGTTTTGATGTTAAAACTTTAGCAAGATGTCTTCAGTCACACACCAACTTGCTGCTGCATGATTGGCCTGTCATGCCTAACAGTTATTGTTTTGTCCTTTTGATGGATGACAAAAGATTTATCCAAGGAAATGTCCAAAGTCAAACATAAAACTTTGAAATACCTTCCAGAAACCACAAAGAACTGATCCAACTACTTTTAGAAAGTTACGACGAAGCAAAACCGTTTTGTGTTTCAGCTGAGATGTGTTTAAGCGTCAGGTTGTTTTATTCTGAAATAAAACGCTCCGCTTGCACAGATACAGTCTGAGTACTGAGGCAGCGTTTCAGCTGCACCAAGGTTTCTAGAAACACTCATATTGCAGGGCCTGGATATAAGGTGAGCACTTGCATACTGAAACAACCAGGAGCATACCAAAACAGTCTTCCCACACAATCGTAATTATAGGGAGGCCAATGCATAGACACACACACACACTTCCCTGCAGGCAAGAAACAAAAGAACGCCCACGCAGCCTCTTCTTGCAGCTGTCGTGTGTACTGTAAGCCCACTCATCCTTTTGATACTATTGCTCTTTAGCCGTATTGTCCTCTTTAGTCAGCTGGAGTGTATCAGGAGCAGGAAGGGGTAAAAATTTCATATAGAAGCGCAGCGCGAGCGCAGGAGAGCTTAGCGGCGTGAAATGGAGAGAAGGAGTAGGGGGACACAAAGAAAATGGTGGGGGATTGCATAAGATGGAGGAAAATAAAAAAACATTAGTGTAAAGAGCAGAGGAAGAGTGAAATGCAGGAGTCTGAGGAAGACGGGGAAGGAGTGAGGGATGAAGAGTCAGCAGGTATGAATGTGTGTCGTTAAGCGGATGGGCAGAGAAATATGTAAAGGCGATAAACGGGTGAAGGCCGCCATCCGTCACTGTCAGGGAGAGAGGGATGTGAGAGGGAAGAGTGGATTTGATTAGCGCTGTGTTAAAAAATGACTTTGTGAGGTGTTGCCATCCTGATGGAGGAAAATAAGAGGGAGGCAGGAAAATAAGGTCCTCTTTCAAGTTTTTGGCCTTTTGAACCAAACTCTCCTGGTGGAGAAGCAAGGCTGCATCTGGTTTTGTTTCCACCTGACTTAAAATAGGTCAGTGATGACGGGAGTTGATGCTCGCTCCCCTGGGTGACGGATCTCTGCTCAACTTATCCGTCTAATTATTCTGAAGGTCTTTGTAGCCCCGGCTTTACCTCACCGAAAGCCTGGAAACATGCCAATCGTTTGTTTGGGAGATTTAGATCTCTGAGGAAAATCTTTCTGGGTTTTCTGTCTGATTGTTGACCTTTCTCACAGCAGATCTATGCCTAGAATACCCTGATAGCCTTTGATACTGAGGGATGGGATTATTTATTCAGAAAACTACACAACCTGCTTGGTTATTTTGGTGATTTCTAATATAATGAAGAGCCCACTGCGCAGAACCCCATTGAAAACCACCTGGTTATTCCACTAAATATTGATTCTGAACTCTTCCTGAGTTAAAACATTAATATTGTTGTTTCTAAATGAATATAAACTTATTTTCTTTGCATTATTTTAGGTCTGAAACTTCTGCATCTTTTCTGTTATTTTGACCGTTTCTCATTTTCTGCAAATACTAAATTTTTGCTTGTAATTTCAGAGACATGTTGTCAGTAATTCATTGAATAAAACAATGTTCATTTCACTCAAATTTACCTATAAAGAGTAAAATCAAAGAACCTGATCATTTTGCAGTGGTGTCTTGATTTTTTTCCAGAGGTACATGTGAAGATGAAGGTTTAAAAAAAGTGGACCTCACTCCTTATGATACTTTTTTCCTTCAACTTGATTATTTTCCATTAATATTGGGGAAGCACAAATGTGAAAATTTGGTCCAATATTTTATACTTCCTTCCCTTTGAGCACTAAAAAAACAACCGTCCATTCCTGATCGTCAGATATCTAAACTGATAGCACATGACCAGCCATTTTCCCTCCTGATACACAAACAAACTGCAACAACATGAAAATAGACCTCGGCTTTTTAATTTTAATTTTTTTAACTTTATGGGGTAAATAGTTAAAGAATGACGATTTGAATCCAGGTGTGTCGTCCATTCCTAATGAATATGTGAATATGTTTGACCGTTTTATCGTGTCGCTGTCTGTCTTCCTCCTGATTATGTATAAACCATAACAAATTCATGACTTCAGATTTCTGCATCGAAAATGAATTATGCTTGGTTTCTGGGGAATGTAGCTCAAGGAGGGGAGGAAACATAAGTTATTACTGGATGCAGTCGTAAACAGTCATACAGCATGAGTGCAGCGTTTATTTAGTTTTTTTTTGACAGCTGCAGAGAATGTAATTGCCTTCCTGTTTGTCTCACTTGCCTGTACCTTGACATCTTTCACAAAAATGGACAAAGTCGGTCATTGAGGGGGGAAAGAAACTTTGATTTGTGAATGTGAAAACTGCTGTGTCACCACAGCTGGACTCCACAAAAACAGTTTTATTCTGATATCCTCGGCTAATTCCTCCCTCGCCGTTTATGAGAGGAGAAAGAGACAAAAACAACAACCAGCTTGTTTCTGTTTGTGTACGATGAGCAAGTGTGAATCTGTCTCACTAAATCCTGTTGGAGCCCATCCTACTTGGAAGATTTCGATAATTGTCTCTATTCTTGGAGCATGGCACAGTCAGATTATTAAACTGTTTTTGTTTTTCTTGCTTCTTCCAGCCCTGATTCACTTCAGACATTAAAAAGGCTCAGAAAGACCTAATTTTCTGAAGCTGCTGCTCATTTTTCCCCCTCTCCACTTAAAAACCATGACAGCTTTGTTTTTGGCTGATTTTCCTTCAGCTGGAAGAAACTATTTGCCACTGATGTGCATAAAATGAGAGGACAAGAGCGTTTCATCAGTCGGTTTGTGGGATATTAGGGCACTTCTGTCTCTGGCGCTTTATCTAAAGTGAAGTTCTGACTTAAATCTGTGAACTTGGCAACTCTTAAAAGAAGAGCTTGTTTCCTCTTCATACTGCGTTTGGAGTAAAAACCTAATACCGGTGGAGGCTTTGAAGTTTGCTTCCCTTTTTAAGGTTTGCGTAGATAAGAAAGGCAGTCTTTAATTAACCTGGAACGCTGTGTTACAAACTGTGAAGTCATGAAAGTTGGTTTCTACCTGAAGTTTCTTTTTTCCTGGGCGAGAGTACATCAGCTCTTTTATATCTGTATGAAACGTTGGACTGGAAAGCAGAAGGCAGCGTTGACCCCTGTTCTCCGATTTATCCGAGAATCTGTGAACCATGAGGGAAAAACTGAAGACATTCCTGAGCACTCAGCCATGTGTGTCTTTTTTTTTTTCTTCCCCCTCTATGCGCTGTGTAGAAATTTGTACTTGAAATCAAAACACATCTTTGCCCTTTCTTGATTCCACATCATCTCAAATGATTCAGCAAGTCTTGTTAATGTAAACAAAAGGCAAATCAAGATCTAATTTTCCTACAATTGGTATCTTTAGCAGCTACAACAAAGCAATTAGCTGCAGCAAAATAATAAAAGCTCAGATGGATTTCCCTCGCTGCTTCATATTTGTTAGTTCGAATGCTCCAGGCATTCATCAGTCTGCTGGTAAGCAGCTTAAACCCCTCAAGTGGCTCCGCGTTTCAGGCGCTTCCCCCCCAATCAAGTTGCGAAATGCATTTAAAGTTTGCGTCGTCTTCACGGTTCACCTCGTCGCAGTCTAAGGTAAATCAGCTCCTGAACACTGTTATTAACGTTATTAACACCTCCATGAGGGTGGCAGCCAATACTCCGCCCTTCATGAGTCGCTGTAATTTCCCCCCCGTTGGAAGAGAGCGAACACAAGCTGCAAAGCTTTGGGGATCCTATTTTCCGGGAGGTAAATTGAATTGGCAGCTGTGGTGACTGTGACTGTCTTTTTTTAGTAACACGGGGGAAAACCGAGTGGGAGCGAAAGACTGATTGGAATGTTTTTTTTTTTTTTGTCTTTACGGAAAATGGAGGACAATCCTGAACGGAGACATGTTAGAGACTTATTAGTTTAAACTAAACCAGAACGTCGACCCTAAACATGCAGCCAGAGCCACAGTAGTTTAAAGCAAACTGGTCCAGTCAAAGTCCAGGTCAGAATACGATTGAGAATTTTAGTGTTAGAAGCTTTCCGTCCAATCTGACTGAGCTTGAAATATTTTACAAAGGATAGTTGGCATTTCTACCAGGAAACTGGTAGAAATGTGTCCAAAACGCACCACTCTGCTGAAATTGAAACTACAAAATAAAATTTGCAGAATGCAAACATGGCAACTTCAAATAAACTTGTATTTTGATCATTTATTAATCTAGGATGAGGAGGCTTTTTGGCCATATCAAAATAGATGCGTTTAGCAAAACTGCAATGGAAACACGTTTTTCACATCACAGAAGTCATGCAATCAATTCATTTCTTCTTTAATGGAAACACTGCAATTGCAAAATTGTGTTTTTTCGACATTAGTAAAATATCGACTAAGATTTGTGCACATTTGCAATGGAAACGCAGCTAATCATTCATACTGAAACCATGCATCATCCTTTGTGTTGATCTGTAACAGAAATTACTAATGAATGTGATACTACAGCACATAATGGAGTAAAGTTTGACCAGTATATGCAGCTTTCCCCTCCATTCAGGAGAGAAAATGGCAGACCAGAGTGTTAAATGGCTCAGTCACACTGCTGCACCCTGGATTCCTCCTTTTCTCCTTGTAGTGGAGTCATTTTTCATTGGTTGATGGCTGTCAAATTGAGAGGCTTCTCAGCAATGTTGGGCTTTGTTTATTCCTCACTCCAGATGGCATTCTCATAGTTGTATCTGATTAAATTGCACAGTGGTTTAAGATGGGAGCCAATAAAAGGCTGTAATTAATTGCTGACAGTCTTCGTTATTGCCACATGCTCATCTCTTAATGAAGACGCCGTATTTCGTGAAATGGATAGAGGGGGGGGGATTAATTTTGAATTTGCATCGTGTGTCTGCAGAGATTGTCATTTCGATGTGTGTAAGCCTTATTTTGTTAAACTATTTTTTTTGCCGTTACTGCTGTCATTTACATATATTTTTGCCTTAGACTTTAACATCTGAGCTGATGCAGCCGAGATCCAGATAAATTTACTTTAACTCCCCAGAATAAAGCCGTTATCAGCTAAAACTGTATGGAACAAGTTGATTGAATGCTGTTCAGAATTGCCATCTGCATACTTGTGGCATTTTCTAGGGCTTCGAGTGAACATGAGTCAGCCATTAGTTTGAAATATGTAGTTTATTACAGATGAATGTTCACTTTTTCAGATTTCAAGTAGTCTCACTCATTGTGTGCTACAATTAGGATGATGGTTGAACAGCCGCTCGAGCCATCAGAGGAGGGTGTTTTTCTCCATTCAAATCAGCTCAAACCTGCATTTTTACTGCAGTTCAAAGATTGCACAGCAAGGAAATTGTAGACAAATGATTATTTGATTCAGTAGTGGTGCAACATTAATATCCGCAGCAGTGGATTTACTGTGTTGTGTAGATGTGCGGGTACATGAAAATCCCAGTTTTAGTTTTTTTCCAATCAAGCGAAACAAATTTACCACTATTTAACGGACTGGATATTTAATTTGTTCAGGTATAAAACAAGGCTGTATTTGTCCGGTACATGTGCACACCGAACTGACAGGGCATTATCGGATATTTTCAAATCTGTGGCATCCCTAGAAGTTCAGAGCTGTGATTATCAGCGAGGTTTTTCTTTGTTTTTGCTTCATTGTGAATATTGGTGCTCAAAAGCCTCTTTCCATTGAAGATCAGCGTTGTTTGAGCTGCAGTTAAAGTGTAATTGAATATTACCTGCATAAAACTACAAAGAATGTATTTAATACATTTTATCCTAAGATGATTCTTATGTGTTTGCAAAGGAATTCCTCAAGATAAAGAAAATACATCAGACTTAAAGACCGTTTAATTTTAATGAGGATTTTTCTGTCTGACATGCAGCCATATCTGGGGGAAAAAAAGACAATGGTGCTCAGTTGGATCTGATTACAACAGTGAATCAATCCTTCAGTCTTTTTTCTGATGTCTTCCTGAGGTTGTTTGCTCCTTCCACATACCAGATGTAACCAAAGAAGCTCCTGAGAGTTCAAAAGTATTAAAATCTGCACATAGACCAACTTTAAATACACTTTCTTCTGCTGTATCTCTGCAGCACAAACATGAAGGCCTCGTCTACACTAGCTTGGTGTTTTTCTCTGATTGGGATGAAAACTCATCTATCCAGATGGTAATTCTGCATAAATCCCATTTTCTAAGTGATAATGTTCACATTGCCAAAACCGAGCAAACAACTGTAGATTTGTTTTAACATCTGTCAATACTGGAGCTTTTAGTGGCATTTTGAGGAAAATGAAAGTTGCAAAACCAGTGGAAACTAATAAGATGCACAACTTTGGGAAATGTTTTCAGTCTGCATTAGTGGACGAGACGCAAAGCAGAAAACGTTACTGGAAAATAATCTGGTACTTTTTCTAATTTCTTTCTTCATTTTCAGTTTTCTCTTCTTTATCTTAGCGCTGAAATCTATCTAGTCACTTCTCACTCTTTCCTAACAGCTTTTGCTGCCACCTTTTCAGCGGGTGATTGTTGATGTGTTTCTCGTGTGCACCTGTGAATGTTTGCATTGGCCAAGGCGAGGACAAAAACAACAAACACGAGTCGAGAGGCAACACTCAAACTGGCCACCTCTGCGCAACATTTTCCTCCTGTTCAGAAACCCTGCGGCGCCCATCATATTGGACCCTGATTGGCTTACGCAATAGGACGCCGTTTGACAACAGCCTCGCTTGTGTATGTAGGCGCAGGTTGATGATTCAGCAGGGATCCTGGCTTTCTGAGGGGAAGTCCTGAGCATGAGAACAAACACCCAATCAGCAGTCTGCATCTAGCACAGTAGGTCAATGACATACCAGCCAGGCCTTTGAATCATAGTGATGGATGTATTGATTGATGCTACAGATGGGCAAACAACACTTGTGCACATATACCTCCTTTCATTAATGTTTTCTTCTTTTTTCTTGCTTTTTTCCCCCTATATTGCTCTCATCCATTTGCTTTCATCCCCCTGTGAAACAAAGGGGTGTATAGAGACACAGAACATCAGAGATAAGAGCTGGGAATAACACAAACATCCTTTGAGGAAAATGGATGCCTGTGGCGCCTGTATCGAGAACATGCTAAATGATTTCTCGGCTGAGGCTTGTTAGCGTCGGGCGCGTTTGATCGGAGTTCCGTCCTCCACCGTAATGAATCACAAGTTTTACTGCAACTCGACACAAAGCGCTTTCTTGCTGCTCTCTCCTTGATTTGTGACAATAATAACAGCGAAACAATGCGGCGGTTCATCCAGCCCGCGGTGTTGTTTGCTTCCCGTGGGCTTGTTGACTTTTGCACGTCAAAATGCAAATGCTGAGCATTGCTGATGCAAGCAGAAAACACGGAGACTCAGACTGTAAGTGTGGCAAACGAAGTACAAGCTGGTTTGCTCCGACAGTCGTCACCCACGCTGCATTCAGCGCCGTGATTCACTCGAGCATCTTCAGCCCACATCTGTTGACGCTGATAATGCAGGAGAACACATGTGCTTCCAGACGTATGGTGCAGGATTTACATGCATATGACTTCACATTTGGCTCCTTACGCTTGGCTATTAACTCTCCCCTCCTTTGTTTAGGTCTCAGTTTTTGTGCTGCCAATTATCTGGGACATCTTGTCGCGTCTCTTGGGTGTTTCATGTGAGCCTGAGTCAAGTTTTGCCTTTAAAAGTCACGTCTGTCAAGTCTCACTCAAGTTTTTTAAAGGGCGAGTCTTAGTCGATATACTAGTCATTAAAGGGCGAGTCTGAGTCACGCTTTGTCTTTAAAACCTGAGTCTGAATCAAGTTTTAGACCTTTCTTTGAGTCAAATGTGTTTGGAGTCTTTAAATGTTGACATTGATCCAAGTATTGAGCTCATGTTTCTCCAGATCTTTTAAAGATCAAGTTGGAGTCAAGTTTCCAGTTTCTAAAGTTTAAAAACTTGAGTCAGACTCCCCATTCAAAGGGTGAGTCCAAGTCAAGATTTTAGCTTTAACAGACGAGTCTGAATCAAGTTCAAGTCTTAAAGTGTCTGGAGTTTCTCTTGGGGGGTCAAGTAAATTTTATTGTCTCAACATTGAGACAGATCCAGGTTTTGAGTATTTAAAAGTAGCATAAAGTTTATTTTATAGACCTTAAATGCCTGAATTAGGAATCTAGTCTTTGAAGAGCCAAGTTTCTGATCTTTCAGAGGACAAATCAAATTCAAGTTTTACATCCTTAGAGGAGAAGACCTCATCATTTCACGAGCTTTTAGAGAACAGGTCATCAAAAGAATCAAGTCTCTCTTGAGTTTTTGAAGTCATTCAGCTCAGTTTTTCATTCTGAAGAAGACTGAATGAAGTCACTCAAGTTTTCTCTTATTTTAAGATTTTAACTGACCTGCATTCTGGTCAGCCATGTAGGAGGGATTCTCTTGCTAATCTGGACTTTTCAGAAATCTCCAGATATAACAGATTTTTTTTTTTCCGCCCCCTGTTGTCCTCCATCCCATTGTCTCCTCTTGTGCCACTCTTCCTTCCTCTAACACCCCCTGCTGCTTCGCTCTCACTTTCACACTTGGCTCTCCTCCCATTTCTCTTCGTCTCCTTCCGCCCTAAAACCAATCTGCCGTCTGTCTCCAGCGGTTGCGTAGTTACGGTTTGTTCTGCTCATCAAGCGCCCGCTGTGCATAAACAGTCTGTCAACAGTTTAATTACTCATCCTTTCATCCTTTTTTCCCTTGCTTTCTGATAACACACATCCTAGTTGCTTCCTGCCGTTTACAGGGAGCTTCCTGGTTGCCCCTTCCAGTTCCTTTAATCTTTGGCCTTGTCCTTTGTTTTCTGCTATGCCTTCACTCATTCCAGATGGATTTTAAGGTTCAACTCATCATTTAACATTGATCCATGTCGCCATCTTCTCTCATTTGCTGTACTATCAGTACACTTCCTCTGTTCCCTTACTTCCATCTGTCATTCCTCCACGAAGGTGTCATCTCCAGTCTTGTCTTTTTCTTTTGACCTTTCCCATCCTTTGTTTCCTCTTCTTGTTGTCTTTAAATGCGGCCATCAAGAGTCCAGCTCCTTCTCATCCCACCATTTGCTTCCAGCCAGGCATCCCCATATCATTGCTTCAAATATCCTCCATTTCCCTCCTTGATTGAAAGCTGCTTAACTCATGAAGGTGTCTGACACTTCACAACCCTCGTCCATCATCCCCGACATCTAATCACCCGTCTGCCATAGTCGGTTTTGTGTAATTATCCACGAATGTCCGCTGCCATCGTGCTCAGCCACACTTTTTTGATCGCTTAATCAGACTGTCCCTCCTTTCTTTTTCGCTTTTTAGTCATAAATTAACAATAATTAGGCTTCCTAATGTGCTGTGAAGCATTGTGCATGAGAGTGGGAAGCGTTCTGAGCTAGAGGGGTTTATGAGTCTGCAGAATATTGGCCTCAATTTCCTGTGGCAGGGACCCAAACTTTTTACTTTGCAGGCTAAAAGAAATTGCAGGTTTCGTCTTAGTCTTTTCTCCAGCAGATCCTGTCTATCCCCATAAGGTCTGCTTCTTCGCCCATCTCCCCTTTTACTTTCCAGTCTGTTCCTGTTGGCAGGCCTCCTGCTTTGCACAGTGTGCACCCCATCTGCTGCTCTCCCCCAACTGTAGCCCATGAAAGGCGGGCACCCCTGGTAACAACGAGCCACACGGTGTATCTGCAACATAATTGAGGGAATGGTTCTTTTATGGAGCTTTTATTTCACTGTTTGAACCAGAGGAGTCTCTCTGCTGCTCTCTTTTCTTGCTGCTCTCATTAGCACAGGAGCACAGAGCAGTTTTAAGATTATGATTTGGGTAAACGGAAATCAAAGGGGCCTCTTTGCCACACTTCAAAAGATTCAGCTAGTCCTTCTGCAGAGACTCGGGTTTGAAGCAAGAGTCAGATGGAGTGAATGGTTCTGGGTTTCTAAGCGAGGAGAAAGATGGAGAAAGATGGAGCGTATTTACCAGGTCTGGACAAATATGAGAAAGAAAACTCCATCCATCCTGCTGCCCTTCATCCTGTATTCATCTGTCTTTTGATTTTTGTAATGGCCATCCATCAAGCTGTCCTACCGTCCATCAAGCTGTCCTACCGTCCATCAAGCTGTCCTACCGTCCATCCATCCGTCCTGCCATCCATCCATCCATTCCTCCATCTGTCCATCCATTTATCATACATCCATCCATCCATCCATCCATCCATCCATTCATTTATCATCCATCCATCCATTCGACCGTCCATCCATCCACCAATCCGTCCTTCCAGACAGTTTCTATCAGTTGACGCTCAGACGTTCTCTGCCGCATACTGTTGGTTCCTAATAACCTGAGACTGTTGTTGGTTTCTAACTGTTGTTGTTGGTTTCTAACTGTTGTTGTTGGTTTCTAACTGTTGTTGGTTTCTAACTGTTTGGTTTCTAACTGTTGTTGGTTTCTAACTGTTGTCATTGGTTTCTAACTGTTGTTGGTTTCTAACTGTTGTCATTGGTTTCTAACTGTTGTTGGTT
>NW_015113266.1:262390-296295 GCF_001443285.1 Poecilia latipinna | reverse complement strand
CAAAATGCAATTTCCTCGGAGTGAAAAGAGCAGGCTGGGTGTTCATCATCTGCCCTCCATTCTTAGCGTTCGATAAAAACCTTCTTTTAGACCGCTCAGCTGCTTTCTCATTTGTTGTTTAGTCTGTTTTTTTTTTTCTCTCGCTCTCTTTTGTCCCGCTTTTATTTTCATTCTTTGTGATGCTTGGATGCAGGATTGCACCTTCGTGCCAGGCAGCAGATATGTCTCCAGTGCATTACTCAAGTCCACTTTTCAACATGTTATTTTACTGTTTCTGTTATGCTAATAAACATAAGCTGAAGAAGCAAAATTCAGTCTTGCTGAATCAAATTTTCTCAGGAGTACAAAAAGAGATTTACAGAGACAATGCAGCCAGAGATGTCAAGTCCCATAAACTTTTCCACATTTTCTCATTCTTCATCCAACAGTTGCAATGTATTTTATTGGTATAATGAAAAATACCAACAAGATTATTAAGCGTGGTTTGCCTGTGATCCCCCCCCCCCTACACACACCTCGCCCCCACACACGCATGCGTACGTTTTCACTTTAGCTCTATAATCTTAAATCTCAATAAGTCACACTTAATCTGTGGTTGTAAATTGACAGTATCGGAAAAAAATAATCAGTGTGAATGTAAACTTTTGCAAGGCACTGGTACTTTCAGCTGAATATTGTTTGTGAAGATTAACCACAATACAAGAGGACGTTTTAGAGCTTCTCGGGTAAATTGGTCAATTCCGAAATGTAAAAGCTCTTAATTGTCTTTTCTAAGAGTTAATAAGAGGCAGGTTGATATTGTTAGAGCTAAATCAAAAACATCTACCAGAATTAATCAGTCAGAAGAGGAAGAGAGGGAGAAAAAAGTGAGTAGGAGCAGCAAAAGTTATCCTTGTTTAGCCTTTTAGTCAGCAGCCTTTCCCATAACATTCCTCTGACTGTTCTTGCAGTCCTTGTTAGCTGCATTAGGGTCTCCATCTATGAAATTATGCTTGTAATTGTCCAGGTGCAACCAGGGAAGTTGCCATCCCGCTAACAAGCAGCCAAGTCGCTAATGGTTAGCAGCCAACTGTGTAAAACTAATGAGTGGAGAACTGACAAGTGCCAGGACAGCGCCTAAAGGAAGAAAGGGATAATGATGCAGTATGAGAATGAAACACATCTGTGTGTATGCTGCGGTCAAAAGTGAACCGATTTACATGAGTAAAATGCAGTTTTAAATTTAAAGAGTTATCAGAATTATATCAGTTGCTGGTGTTGAAAGGGATCTGTCAGTGTGTTGAGGTAATGTTCTGCTTTTCTTCCTGCCTGCTGTTATGGCCTTCAACAACAACAAAACAACGAGAGGATCTGCTTTAAGACAGAGATGTCCACTCGGCCTGTGTTGGATCAGACATTAACTTTAGCCTCCAATACCAACTAATCTGGATTTTTATTAAATGCAGACACCGAAACAGTACTGCAGGTCAAGATTAAATGTTTATAACCGTTTATGTTAATCTCCCTTTAAAAATCCCAAACTATGTCTTTAAAACTGCAAATTTTCATCTAGAGCTTAAAGGGAAAAGAGTTTTTCTCTTATTAATGCTTAGATTCTCCTTCGTCTGGCCGTACCATTAGGGAGGCATATGATCTGCGGCTTGTTCTGCAGCGTGCATTGATGACTCAAACATGCAGCCATAAAAAAAAGTTATCATCAGCAGTAAGAAAGAAAAGTACAGCAATAGACAGTCTGCCTGGTACAGAGCTTTGGTCTCAACATTATGTCAGTGTGGGATTGCATGAGAAAGCAGAAGAAAAACAGCCTGAATTCACAGAAGAGCTGAAGCCAACTTCCACACAAGCACCAATGAGATTTAATGTTTTTCTGCTTTTAAAGTGGCTTCAAATATTCATGAAAACATATGAAAACATTTTTACTTTGTGCCTAAAACATCATCGCATCATTTGTGCACCGAACTGTACTGGCTGATAAGAATCTGCTGGTTACGTTCATGTACATGGTATAAACCATTAAGGTTCAGTGATTAACGCATTGCGTCTCTGTGTGTGTGTGCGCGCGCGCGTGTGTGTGTGTGTGGGTGTGTGTGTTGTTATTAGTGGGTGGCACTTTGATTATCTGTGATGCTGGGATTGAAGGCAATTATTGAAATGTCACGGCTTTAATGGGCCACTCCTCTGTAGCTCGCTCACAAGTCAGGAGTTTAACCTTCACAGCAATGAAATACGAACCTGCTCTCTGGGAAATTTTGCCTTGTATTTTTATAATGTTTTTTTTTTTTTTAGCCATTCCATCTGATTACTTTCTACTTTTTCCCATTTTGTAAGTTTCCAAACACATATACACTTAATTGCAGAGCTCTTGACACATGTTTTAAATAAAATACTTGCAGTGTAATTTCAGTGTTTACTTCTTGATATTATTATTGCTACTGGCATAATAGAAGGGAGTAGAAATCAAACTCCATTTTAGATTTATGCGGTTGCCTCTAGACGTTCCCGTAATTACATAACATTTCATAAGTCGCTGAGTAAATATTTAATGGTTTACATTACTAGTTAAAGTTATGTTTGTGAGGCTTTAGTGATGATTTGAGTTGATTTTCCTTGATTCTTGTTCTTTAAACCTCCCTCAGCCTTAAGAGATAGCTTTATTTGGACCCCATGAGCTTTTTACTTTGTGGGCGGTCTGGCAGGGTCAGGCTGACCCCACGTGGCTTTTTTATGTGTGTGGTTTTGGAAACTGGCGGTCTGATGGGACAACTTCCCCGTTGTTCGACCATGACATTTGCGGTGTTTCTTCTGAGCGTCGTGCTAAGAGCATTGGAGGGTTAAATGTCAAAATAACGTTTCTTCTCTTGTAATCACCAAAGGACTTTAATACTATTTTGCAGGAGACATAAAACAAATAAAACTAAAGAAGCTAAATTTTATTAAACGTACACGGAGACTTCAACATGAAGAATTGAAATAAATACATAAATCATCAGCAGTCGCAGATTATGTTATGTGAAGCCTGAATCTCCAAGAGAACCATTTTTAGTTCTCTGTTCTTGCCTTTCCAATACTGAACATTAGTTGCATTGAGATTGCTTAACAGCCAGCTAACATGCTGATTACATTTCCTTCTGACATTTACTAAAAAAGCAGTGTAGGCTACACTAAGAGCTGCATGTTTGCTGATTACAGCATTTTAAAGGCTATGTGAGGTTTTAAAGGATGAGCTGGGAGAAGGAATGCTAAAAAGCCCAAACTCCCATGTCAGAATGTACCTTATGCTACATTAAAGGTCATATATTAACATTTATACTTTTCACTTGTGTTCATGCTTTTAACTGACAGTAGAAAGTAACATGTAAATACATGAATATGTAAAAAAAAGTCTAAAAAGTGTGAAGGAAAAAAAAAACAAGCATAAAGCAAATGAATGTTTAGAACTCCAAACACTTTAATCCATAAAATCATTTCCACTAAAGACAAATCCAGTGATAGCAAGGTGTCAAGATCAGATTTCTGTATTTGAAGTAAAGATGTGGATTTGAGGAGGAAGCAGTCAGCAGAAATGTTATCTGAGTGCAGAACAGGGGTTTTTGAGTCTCTGAGCTAAAAAAAAAAAAAAACAGCAACCCATGGTGGATTTTAAAAGCGTTCTTTTGTGAGCCTTGTCTGCCTCTATCTGATCACAGTTGCAAATAAAAGTTTGTGGTGAAAACTGTTTATAAATGCTAACATTCTTACAGTATTATAGGCTTAATTTCTGCTCGGGTTATGAACATCTTTGTTACTCTGATGTACACTTATCCCCTAAAAGCTATTTCTATAACAATTATTTACATTAGTGATCTATAGAGTTGTTTCAGAAAGCTCTCATTCCTCTCCACATAATTAGTTTTTGTTGCACCTATAAGGTTGTGGCAAACAGCAGTGATGCAACTGTTAAAATGTTTGGGTTTTGTTTTGTTTTTTCAGACTTTTTCTTTTGTTATTCCATCCAAACTCTATAAGTCTGCTTGCGATTAGTTAACTCACAGCAAGTTTTTGCACCTAAATGTCACCTGAAGTTATTGTCAGACATACATTATATTGAATGTAAAGAAAGTCAAAATGCTGATAAGCAGTCTGGCTGCTGCTAAAGTAACACTCTCTTTATTTGGATCCAAAACTGTGGAAGAAAACTTCCAGCTGAAGCAAACTGATGTGGTTACACATCCAGGAATATTATTTTGAGAGAATAGGATGTTAACTTACAGTGAGTTACAGAACTCAGCAAACATGTTGCGATGGCAGGAAATGCATAAAAACACTTTTAAGAAACAGGGTTTTATTTTTACCCTATAAACTTTATAATCATTCAATATTCCAATGACAATACAGTTTAAAATGTACCCATGTTTTACTCACTCTTTTCTTTGCAATTATCACAATGTGTCCACACAGTAGCACCTCAGCCCCTCAAACTATACATTTGGTGTGGCCATTAAGGGCAATAATAATCCATACACTAACAACATATCAGTAGATAATGTGAATATGAGGCATTTTAATTGGATTGCTGCATAAAAGCAGTCATTTGCATGCAATATTGTAAGAACATCTGTAATTTTAATGTTTTACAGCTTTACTCTGACACAACAAGCTGGACAAACTCTATAAAAGCAGCTATAAAAATTACGAATGGCATCAGTTGCCCCTGAGCAAAAACAAAGAGTCTGAATTGAGTTAAGCAGATAACCCTAACCCGCTTCCTCAGTCCGAAAATACCTTAAGAATGGAAATTACTAAGAAATGTTGGTATGGAGGGGTGACTGCTTTGCTGGATACAAATAGCTAATTATCAACTGATTTAGACATAAAGGTTAAGTGAAGGTCAAGTAAAGGACAGCAGAGGAATCAAACTCATGAACGATCTAGGAAACATGGACAAAAGCAGATTATCTGAAGCAGCAAAGCTTATAAAACAAATCAAGCAGAAACAATCAAAACTCTGACTAAAACCCTACAGATCAAAGCTACGTCAACGGTTTCTGTTTATTGGTGACCTGCGTAGGTCAAACTCACAAAATATCATATAGCCATCTGTATTTCCACGTATGCACAAATATCTGTATTTTTATGCCATCAACTAGTTCTCTGTCTGTACTGTGTTTTTAGGATTATTTTTATCAACAAATTTTGTTATGAAAATGGTTAGAAACGCTTCAGTGCTTGGATACAGTTTAGTTCAATTCCAAAGCAATTTCTGTATTAATTTGTCACTTGATAACAAATTTTTTAAAAGTGTCAAGTCTCTTAAAACATCAGTGCATCTGTGAAATGTTAGCTAATTGTCACTACAGTTTGTAGAACTTATCAGTTCTACAAACTGTTTTTTAATGGCGCGGTCACAGCCATCCCATGAAAAATGTTTTAAAAGTTTCCCCATTTTTAATCCAGCATTCCCTTTTATGTATGTGCTGTGGCGCCCTGCTGAGATTCTTGCCTTGCAGCTATTAGCAGGATTTTATAACCTTCATCTCTGGTTATAAACTAGACTTAAAACTAAAATTAAAGATTACCTCGTGCTATGTTAACATCAGAATATTGCATGCAAAAATGAATTGAAATGTTTCTTTTAAAATGCATATATTCTGAATGAAATATCTAAAGTTGTAAGACGGCAAACATCCTAGAGTATGTCATTTGACCCAGTTTTAGTCCTTTTTCAATATCCTCTTCATATAGTAGAGATCCACTTCCATCTGTGTTTTACTGCAAGCTTTGGAGATATTGTGTTGGGTTAGTGACTGGATAAAAAGTGTTTATAAAGGAAAGTTCATGCATGACTTAAAAAAATCATTGAAAACGGATAACTGAATGGGCTGATGGTATGTGCTCTTCATCCGCAGGCAGCTTTTGAACCAGAAAGGCCATGCATGGTGAACATGATGGATTTTTACACACAAAAAGCAGGACAGGCATGCAAGAAACATCGAACAGTAGACCCCATACACTTTCTTCCAAAAACTACAATATTTATAACCCTTTGAGTTTTTCACATTTTGCCCCAGTATGACCTCAAACTTCAATGAACACAAAGTAGTCCATACATAACTGTGAATATGGAAAGAGCTTCTCTTACAAATGTCAAATCAAGAATGTATGGTTTCTGTATTCAGCCCATCAGGAAAATATCATCAGGAGATGCAACCAAGAGCCCTATGGTAACTCTGGAAGAACTGCAGAGTTATACAGAACTCTATGCAGAGCACACCATCTCCCCGCTGTGGTTCCAGCAGCTTCGGGAACGCTAGTCAAAATTGTTTGGGAGATGGATGGACCTAAATAAGTAATCCTGAAAGAATAACTGAACATAGTCTGTGAAAACTTGAGACCAGTATGTAGTTTCACTTTCCAGTGAGGCACGGACTCTAAACATACACCTAGCGGTACTGTGGCATATTTTCTCAAAAACATATTGCTTAGATTGGCCCTGTCAAAGCCCACATCTGATAATCTGTTGCAAAGTTTCACAATTGATGATCAGGCGCTTCAGCCGATCTGATTGAGTTTGAGCTGTTTTGACAAAGAAGAATTGTGAAGAGTTTCCGTTTCTAGATGTGCAAAGGTGGGCACGTCCACAGTAGAAGATAAATGAGAGGACTAATAAGAAAGCACAGGTTGCTGGAAAGGGTCTCAATGCCTTGGTCTAAAAGAAGATCCTAACCTTCACCGTCAGTGGAGAGGAAATTAGATGAGAATAACGACCAAGGAACAGGAACACAACGGCTTTAGGAACACTGTTGCTGTCTGTTGACAGATATGTTGTTTGCTGGAGGTGTCTTGCTGCTGGTGCTATTGTCTTTGGAGTAATTCAGTTTTGTTTTCTCTGTTACGAAAACACAAAAGGAGAGCACCTGGTCTGATTTGCTGATTGAGTTCCTTTATTTAGTTTCCTTTGTGCTTCTCATATTGTACTCTGTACCACTGTTTCTTCATCAAGTTGTCTTTTAAACTCCTTAGTTTCTTAACCTCCAGAGGTAACCTCTGTTACCTCTGGCCCATACGTTTCTTAAAGCCAATGTCCTTTCTTAATTTTCTCCCTGCCTACATGACCGGCATGCATTTGAATTTGCTGAACAATGCTCTGTAGCTGCTGGTGCAACAGAGAGCTTACCGAAAACTTTCTGTATACTTTATTACTTAAACAGAAGATAATTCACAGTTTTAATTTATTTTGCATCCTCTAACTAGTTCGTATTTAAATTAAACCCATGTGCTTATATGCTGATCAATACGGACTGGCCCCTTGGTTTGTTAAAGCTCCTTTCTCGTGATATTTGAGTAAAAGACACGCAAATGTTATTTGGTGCGACTTTGTCAGAATGTTACATTTTACAGCAAAGCGCCAGGATCTTCAATTTATCCCAACACCAAACGCGTTTATGTGCTGTCAGACTATTCAAAAGAAGTGCATAACTTTTAAGAAATATTTAATCAACCACAATCGTACCACTTGCTTTGTTGTGCTTTAAAAACTGCAAAAATGTACTAGCGTTTTCTCTTCCTATATAAATCATCAAGCAATACACTGCTCCCTCACTGAAACATGTGGATGCGCACTGCCAGTCAGCTGGCAGAAAGAAGTTTCCCACACTTTTGAGGCACTTGGAACAGGACCTGAATACTCTCTTTTAGTCTTTATAGCCTGTCTTTTCTTTAACAACCTTCTGTTTTTTCTTCTGTCTCTGTGTCCAGACTGTTTCCATTAAACTCTAATGGCTTTATGGAAGTTGCAAACTGTGCCAGAGAAAAGACAAAGACAGCATGATGCTTGTTTTGCCTCACCACAATGTTAGCCATACTAAACGTGCACTTCCTTGAACTAACTGTGTCATTACTGCTGACATTATCACTGCTGCAAGGGTATTTCCAGCATTTGGAGACACAATTTTCATCTAAAAATGTCAGGTTAGAAAACTCTGGTACAGTGTAATTAATTTTTGAGTTCGTCTCACTTTAGTATTCTATTCATTCGGCCTTTTCTGAAATTTGCAGCACGGCTCATTACACAGGGTATTAGACTGTTATGAACACAAAATTATCCTTAAAAAGGTTTTGAACAGCAAGACGCAATTCTCACATCCAAAGCATGACTATTTCTTTCTTGTGGAGCCCTGAGATCCCCTCCCCAACAAACTCTTTATAATGTCCCTTAAATCTCAATCTGAAAAGCATTGGCCTTAATAACAAGAAGCATTCAGGCAATATTCCCAGCTTATCAAGGAGCTGCTGCTTACTGGAGATAAGATCAGCTCCACTCGTCTCCGGAGATAAATTGTGTCTGTGATTGCCGCTTCTTATAATCTTCAAACCCTCCCGGCATTATCCCAGATAGCCTGTTGCCAAAATTCAGCAGAGATTTAATTTCAAACTGAGTTTAATTTCGCAAAATAATCTAGAAAAAAAAAAGAATGATTAAAAAAAGAAGAAGTTTGCAATGGAGGGATACGAGTTATGTCAGATCCGAGTTGCACAATTGTTTGTGATTGTTTTTGTTTTGACAGAATTACGACAAATGAAATTCAGTAATATCTGACCCCTTATTCACATGCATATTTGACCTCTCAAGCGATGATTTCACATAAAGTTAAAGATATCTTTTTTGACTATGCAGATCGGACTGCCACCCTTCTGGCCCCCCGCCCACTGCCCCCCCACCTGAATCACTTTGCAGGCATTTCGTTTGGTGCTGATTTAAAGATGCAGAAGACAGCTTCCCTTGATCCACCACACCGGAGGACTCAGCAGTTACCTTACCGAGTCATAGACACGCTCACGCAGACACAGACACACACACACACACATGCACACACATACCGGGCTGGAAATTACTGGAGCGAGAGAGGGAGAGAGAGAGAGCAGTTGAAAGGGAGAGAGAGGGAAGCAGGGAGGGAGAGAGGTTGAAACAGACGCACGGTGGATTATTTTGGCTGCTGCCACGGTGGATGTTGTGCAGGCAGACGGTGGACGGAGAGAGCGTGAATCTGTCCACACTGAGAGCTTTATTTTATTCTCTTTGTTTCCAGAGACGGTTCCCTGCATGGTGTTGATATGGTGAGTGTCTTGAGATTTTGTCTGCAGCTCCTGCTATTGTCTTGCAAGCACAGCAGCCCTTAACTACTTCTTGTAATGCATTCCCATGCTAAGAAGTGATCTGCGGTTACGGTGTCGGTGCGCGTGCTTGTGAGTGAGTGACACTTAATATGTGTCCTGTCGCTGATTAGTTGTTTTATGAATGTTTCAAGTGGCCACTGTGGGATTTAATGAGAAATCAGTTTTGCACCTTGGTGTGGTAGTCGTGAGTTCATAGAGATGTCAGTTTAAGCCTGATCCTTTATATTTATTACAATCTGACACGTACCATTTTCTCCTGTCATTTTTTTTTTATTATTTAAAGCTTTATATTAGAATAGAATGTTTACCAATATCTATAAAAGTGTCATTCTATATAAAAGAGTTACCCGGGTAGTTTCTCTGAATTTCTGTTTAATGCAATGCAAGATTATTACAGCACTTCCTATAGCTTCAAGCCAACTCCTTAAATGAGATTTTTAATGCTGATGAGAGATTAAGGAGGCTCCAAACAGCTTGTATTCCACTGGGGTTGCTGCTCCCCACTCAAAACCTGCTCAGAGGCAATCTCTCACGACTGGACCCATGCTCCAGGCACATCACCTAAAACCCTTTAGTGGTGCATTCAGACACTGGGGAGCCAGTTGGGTCTGTTTTTTTGGTGGGCACTGTGAATTGAACTGTGGGAGATTCTAATTTATTTAAACATGTATCTGTATTTTTTTTTTGTTTTTGTTTATTTGTTTTAAACGGGTTTTTGATTATAGCCGTAACAGGATCTCCACAGGACTCTATGATCATCTTTCTTTCTGCAGAATGCAGTGATAGCTTCCTGTTCGGCTGCAGTTCCTGCATCTCTTTTTGCCACCTCTGTAACTCGGTGACCGTAATGTGCTGTAACGTCCTGATAACTGTAGGTTTGACAGCAGTCAGCAGTCTTGCTCAATTGCTGTCTGTATAGCACCCGCTACAGACCTCGACTCGCGTACAGATCAATCACGCAAAGTCTTCTTATAGCAGTTAGGTTGTGAGCCTGTAAGATTGAGACATGTGCATGGAGAAAACGTAATAATGAGACATGGCTCACATACCAGCTCCACATGTGAAGGGTGTCTGCTCCAGAAAAAAAAACTAAAAAAAAAACTAACCTGCTCTGGAGGGCTTTGTGAAGTTTTAAAAATGAATGTTCCTAATTCATGACAAAATATTAGCATGGACGCTAAAAGGTCGCTGAAAGTTTGAATTATTTAGATCCAATCGATAGAAAACTGAACAATTCTAATTTCTGGAGAATTTAATTGATGCATCTATAGATTTTTTAAAAGATTCTACAATGAATCTGCAAGCATTGTAAAATAATCTAGCCCAGGTTTGAAAAGTTCAAACATTTCACTTTTTTGTGCTTAAGGGAGACCAAATGCAATGTTATTGCAGATATGATAAATGCTTCATGAATCTTAATCTGTGTTTAAAATAATCTCTGTTCAGGTCTGACGTGTTTTAAGTGTTTTAGATTTTGATCTGGGGGCAGACATGCGGACTCGCACTGCATTTAAGTTGCAAAGATTTCAACCTATGCTGTGTAGTCAGAGGTGAAAATAAACCCCATCATTAAAATGTTTATAATAAAAAGGGTAAAAAAAGCAACCCTCAACTCTGACAGACGCATGTATGCTGTCCTTTTAATAAAGACTGAGATTTAGTCATTAGCCAAATTAATAATGGTTCCAAAACCTGTTTATGTTTCACTGTCAACTCAGTGTTGGCACAATGACATTTCTAGTTTTTTCAAAATAAAAGTAAAAGGAGAAAGTCTTCCTTTTTGACTCATTCAAAAAAAAATTCAACATTACCTGCTGGATCTTTATATGCTTTAATTGCACTGAAACACAAACATTGTAAAGACAACACTACAGTGAGATACTTCCTGCTTTACTTCGAAATAAGAAGCATTTTTGTCATCTAAACTGCAATAGACTTGTTGATGCATTTAGTCTGAATTTAAAATAAAGTTACCTTCTAAATTATTCAACAATAATGAGTACATATGTGCTACACATATGTATATCTGAAATATGGAGTCAGAGAACTACTTTACTGCTCTCTGTATATACTCCTGGTCACATTAGGTAGGTGGGTCAAGCTGTTAATACCTGACCTCAGCTTGCTGCACTCAGGTCAGAGGTGCCTCCCCACATGCCATGTTTGAGAATGGCCAACTCCCACCCTGACCAATATTTCAGTGCGTCCCTGTGCAGCGTGTTTCTGTGTGCATGTGCTTGCGTGCCACTGCAGCTGTTCCACCTCTCTGAGAGATTAAGTTTCACAAGATGTGATGGATGCCACTGTCTGCAGTGCCAGCTGTAAGTGCGTGTGCAAACACACACGGAGCCGGGACTGCGATTCATGTGTGCCTCAAAACGGGCCAAGTCATCACTCTGAGGGCTGGGTCAGGCGATGAATCGGAGCGAGGTGGCGCTAAGGTCAGGGTTGTTTGGAGTTGGATTGGTAATTATAGTGGCAGAGCGTTTGGTTCCCACAGACCAGCTCAGTCGAAACCAGGAAGACTGGAACAGGCCAGCAGGGCCAATAACAACAACTCTACTGAGATTAAACAAACAAAAAAAAAAAGAAAGTTTTTTGATGCCTTTTTGAAAACCTTTTTTGTTGCCTGAGTGTGCATGTAAGCTGGAGACTAAATAGTAGGACTAATTCACACGAGTCAAACTGTATGTAACTACTCTCAAAAAGCATTTTTTGAGAGAGAGCCTCGTGGTGAAAAGCGGCTGTTACAGTCAGAGAAAGAGGCTCCTGCCTCAGCCGCAGTTAGCCAGCACCCAGCTGTGTCGACGGTAGCGCAGATGATGGGACAAATGCTCTGGAGGAGTGAAGGGAGAGGAAGAAAAGCCGAGAAGCAGCAATGCTATTGATTCACCTAACAGTTGGAGGGGACAGCTTCCAATCCGTCTTGACCATCCTCATCACTGGCTTGTTGGGTCGCCCCCAGACTCAGCCTCCCTGTCTCTTTCTCCCTCTGATATCTAGATTGCTCCCTGATCTCACTTTCCCTTCGCTTCTCCAGCATCTCAGCCTAATCGATGAGATTTGTTTCTGTCATCTTTTTGTCCCATTTGCTTGTTCTTCGCTTAATCCATCAGCTCATATTACGGCTATTGTTTTTGTTTTTTTGATTTTTTTTTTTTTCTGTCGTTGCTTTTCTTTTTTCCCTCATTCCCCAGAACCTGGTTTTTTGTGTCTTTTTTTCATCCGTCTACCTATCACACAATCATTCCCACAAACAGCCTGTAATTTATAGCAAAGAAGTCTTCACCTGTGGAGATGAGCATATGGTAAGATATTAAAAATTTAACTCAAGCCTTCCCCCACTTCAACTGTTCTCCACTCTGCCAGGTTTATTATCCCTGTTTGTGTAATTTTTTCCCCTCTACTCTCTCATTGGGATTTTATTGGAGCTTTTTTTTTTTTTTGCCTGAGCAAAATCTTTTAGTTGTATATTCCTTAAACAAGGGTTTTATCGAGGAGACGCTATTCAGAAGCAGCGTGGGAGAGGAAAAGTATATATTGTTTTCTTAGGGATACTTAGCAGAGTTCTGCCTATTATTCCAGTCACGAACCATTTGCATTAGGCATGAGTCGGTTACTTTGTGTCAAGGAATGCCAAGATTTTTTAAAAAGTACCGCTTTTAAAATCACAAAACAATATCTGTCACATTATCTGGTTATCACATTATCTTTAGGGGATGTTTAAAGAAACCACTGGAGTTCACAAAGACTTTTATTTGTTTTTTTTTTTGCCATGTGAAACATGGGGTAACACAGATCGCCCTCAAGTACTGGTGCCAGCTCCCACTTTTTCCTCAGTTGCAAGAAAGACACATTTTGGTTTGAAAAGATTTCAGAGTGTTAAAAAACACACAGTAATTGACACGGAAATTTAAAAAATGTGGCAGCTATAACCCTTGTAAACAAAAAGCTCTTCTACTATTGGCAAGGGACAGTTGGTTTCTTAAGTAGCGGTAAAGAGCAGAATAACAGAACTATTGTTTAAAAGGAATGGGCAAAATTAACATTTAATTTGAATTTGATTTTGAGTTATCCAGTCTTGTGTTTAGTGACAAACATGGATGTAAAGATGGAAATCATTTAAAATGTGCCACAGTCTGTTACTGTTTTATTTTTTTTTTCCCCACACTTGATTACTGTAATGCCGTCTTCATTGAGATCCCAACCAAAAATTTTCTGCATATATCCAGAACTGAGTGCATGGAAACATGAACGTGTAACACCCGTTATATAGCAGCTCCAGTGAATCCCCATCACTACAAGAATTGAAGAAAACATTTCTCTTCAACCACCAGTGCATCCATGGAAACCCTCCGTCCTATCTAAAAGACTTCAACACATTCCCTGTTTACCACACACTCAAACTGACTTACTCTCCCCAGGACAGAACTACACACCATGATTGCTGCTCCCACCAAACTGTGGAACCGACACTCTGAGAATGTAATGACCTACACACACAGTTCTTAACATTATCTTAAGACTTAAAATTTTTAGCTGGAACTGTGTCTTAATTTAAGTTGCTAATGTGTCTGTACTTTTGTAGAAATTTGAGATTTACTCTAAACGCGTAGTGTGTGATGAATAAAATGCATTATTATGAATATGATTAAGGTTAAAACCGCATATTGTCAGAAACGCAAGCTGAGCAGTGCTTCTCAGGGCGCATGCTGATTCCACATTTTTGCTTCTGTTTACGAATAGAAAAATTAATAAAAAATGTAAATGGTGATGACATTTCCATGGATAAATTTATGTCACCATGCGTGCCTAATTTTCTGTATTATTACATGACCTTTTGGTCTTTGTTCAGTAAGGAGCTGATAGAAATAGAGGAACGAGAGACAGAGGAACAGACGGGTTTTGTGGTTCGGAGGTTCCCCTTTTTGAACCCCCAACAAACCGCCAACCCCCTGCCTCACGACGGAGCCAAGCGCAACCACAACAATTTCATTTTCCAGCCACACTTATACACACAAAACTCCCAGAAACAATCAGAGCCAATCTTCCAGAGTCACAGCCGAAGTGTTTCCCTCCTTTTTCTTCTCCTCTCAGTTTAACATTTTATTATATCGGTCTTCTTTTCCTTTGCGCTCCTCTCATATTATTACTTTCTCATCGACGCTGCACTCCAGCTCCCTCGTCTCCGATCCCCACAGCATGCATGATGGCTTTACATAGCAAACTAGCGCCAGACCACAAAGCCCATATTTTCCCTTTACAGCTCTTTCTCCTACTCTTTCAGACTTTCTCTGTCTCTCCTGCTTTTCCATCCCTCCTCTCTACCGTACAGTTTAATCTGCAGCAGCAGCTTAACAGCAAGGCTGCAGGACTTCCACATCACTTCTTCTTCTTCTCTCTCCCTCTCTGCCAGAGAATTCAGTTCTGTTTGTGGCCATGTGTCCCTTTCTGTCGACTCCATTCCACCGCTATTTGTTTTATCATTTATTCATTTTGGGTTTTGTTTTGTTTTGGGTTTTTTTGCCTGTTTCTCTTTACTCTCCTTTATTGTCTCCTCCTCGTTCTCCTTACAAGTGGTGGCTGAGTGACATGTGTTTGCATTACATCTCATTATTCCCTCCTTTAATCACTGTCACAGAGAAACAGTGGTAAAACCCAGTTGATATCTGTGAAATCGCACTCAAAGAGTTTCCCTTGTTCCTCAGTGCACATATGCGCGGATACAGCAGTCAGCCAGGGTTCGCTCCTGGGGTTCGCTCAGAAACTGCGGGATATTAAACTTCACTCGAAACTGGCAGCCGTCCAATTGTTTGTTCCTTCCGTTTTCCTTTGCTTTTAGTAACGTCTTCGACACCCTGCTGTCATCACTGTCATATCTTCTGGGACAGCAATTGTCAAGTGTGGACAGTTGAATGGTTTTGAGTTTTCTGTTAATGTCTGGAACTTTGGAGCAGCTACTCGTAGGAATGCTGTCTGGTTGATTAATTAATGCTGTTTTCATTTGAAGTGCGTGAATATTAAATTACTTTCCATGTACTCCATGTATTTTTTTGTAGAGTCTACTGCTATGTCTGCAATTGATGGTACCCCTGGTAAAAATGTGTAACAAAAAAAAAAAAACATTGAAAAAAAAAAAGTTTTATTGCAAAAGAGATATTTGGACTTATCAACTTCCTTACCGCCTGCGGAATCGAGGCAAACTGAGCTTTGTTCGTCACAGTTTCATGGCTTTTATTATTTTTGAATATAGATATGGGCAAAACTAGGCAAGTGACTTTGGCTTTGTAAATATTACTTGGAGATTAACACAGAATTGTACGTTTTCTTGTCTTAAAAAGGACTTTGTGTTATATTTAAAACCAAGAGAAACAGAAAGTTGTAGTTCAGTATTTCAAAGTTTCTGTCCGTTCCAATCTCCTAAAAGGTTACAATATTTCCTAAGCAGAAACACTTTATTGGAAAGAGGGATTTGTTTTCATTTTTTTTTGTTGTTGTCTTTCATCTCATTTGCTATTATCCAGATGTTACAGACACATTATGTCTTCTAATTGGGTGATTGCCGAAGGCAGTTGGCTTTGATTGTTTTGATCGCTTTTCAGAGACTCACACATTTGAACGTTTTGAAAAGCCATGCCTTATTTCTCTCACACTTCACAATTTATGTTGGCCTATGAAAAAATGAAAAAAATTGCACTGGTGTTTGTGGTTGTGGCTCCTTATTTTTTTTTACATCATTCTGTTTGCCCTCTGCTTTCTCCCGTCTGCTACTGCTTCCAAAATGCAGACTGGAAACAACCTCAAGGAGCAACATAAACCCTAAACATTTCAGGCAATTAGGCAAGCATACCTGCTTTTTTCCATGATTTGTTGGATTAAAACAAACAAACAAACAAACAAAAAATCTCCTGAGTATATTTTTACTACATTTTTAGACAACCAATTGCCACTTGTCATGAAACAGCAAGTTCCCTCGTGGCAGAGCTCTCTAAGACCACTGTGAATCTTTTACACACAAGAACTCAGTGGGGGGTTTTCCCCCTAGTTTTACCAAAATGGTGCAACCATTTTTTTCATCTGCTTCTTCCTTTGTTTATTTTCTTCTTTCTTTTTTGGAAACAATCCCCCACCAGCTGTTACAATCATGCATGTTTATTATGTGCATGCAGTAAAAACTGTCATTATCTTCCATCAGCCAGTCCCTTAGACACTTTAGACAGCACAGAAAGCTGAAGCAGAGAATGACTAAGGATATAAATAAGCACCGAGGGTGTCATGTGGACACCTAAAATAATCACTCACCAGTCACCTCCAACAAATTATTGTTTTAAATCATCCTGTGTGTCCGAGATTAAGTCTTTCCAAGGTTTAATTAACGTCCATCAAAAAGACTCTGTCGCCGTCAAATGAATCATGGACAAGGATGCAAATTTGAGCCTTTTACTTTGTCCTTTTGTTTCTCTTCTGTCCTGATGCCGTTCATTTCCCCATCTCTTCGTCTCTGGGGGACTGAAAGTCCAGCACAAATCCCATCTCTTGTTATTCATGTTCAGGAGTTATGTTCAGCCTCCCTATTTTCCTTAGACTCCCCACGGCACCTGGGATTAAATGATGCGTGATGTGTGTGTGTGTGCGTGCATGTGTGTGTTGATGCTGTTTTTCTCAGCCAACTCTGTTAGTCTTCGTTCTGTGACGGCTTACTGCGTGTCCGAGTCTCAGTAAAGACCTTAGATGGTCTAACGCTACAAGATGGAAGTGTGCTGAAATCTTTAAGTGTGTGTGTGTGCGTGTGTGCAATGTGCATGTAGATAAATAATCGCTTTGCATGCAACAAACATTTGGAATTACAATCCTAACGCTGTCCTAAGATGACAAGATGCCACAGGCAGCAAGTACTACAAACTTGACCTTTAGTGTCATGCTGATTCATGTGGATTTGATGTCTGTTAAAGTGCTTTGGAAAAGTATTCGTAAACCCTAAACTTTTTCAAAAAATATACTTATTTAATAAATGCTCTCCGTGCCTTGTCTAAGAACTAAAATAAATGGCCATGACTGGGTAGGACGTGGTTTAGAGTTGCACCACACTCCATTTTCAGATGACGGATTGGACTGTGCTTTGTATCTAAGTGCGGAAAGTTGCTTTATAACCTGACTTCAAAGATCTCCACAGTTTTAACTCTCACCACTCTGTTTGAAACTTTGTCATGCTTTGTCAAAAGATGACAAAGTTTAAGAAGTAAAAGTACTTTTGAAAAACACTGTATGCATGAATTGAAGTCTGTTTTTGTGAATGGCCTGCTTTATGTATCAATGTGAATATACTCGTCTCCCGTAAGACGTCGTAAATTGGAAACGTTTATGATTAGGGCATGCCAGTGCATTAGATAAAAATAAAACGGCACCAACAGACCAGCTTCGCATAATCACACCGTGCCCATCGCTCAACTTGTAAATATGTGCCATGAAACCATTTCCCTTCCTCGCTAATGTATCCCAAACAACCTACTCAGCAAGCACCAGCTCCATTCCTGAACGGCCCTCAGACACAGGAAGTGCCTTAGCAGGTTTCTCAATGTCTCAATATTAAATTAGAGCCGTCATTTAATACATCCCCCCGGTGTAGAGATTGGCATCATTTTTCCCCGTGCATCCTCTGAATCTCCTGGCCAAAGCAAAGAGACACCTCAGAAACTGCCGGCCTCCCCCGGTCCCTCTCAACAAGAAGCTCCTGTAATAGCTTTATTGAAAATAACAAGGTTGTCTTCTAAAGTTACAGATAGAGCTCCTCTTCTGTCTCGGTCTGAACATCAATAAGCTGTTACTTGAGTGCTTTTCAATTGAAAATTTTTCCTTCAAGGATTCTATTTATCTATTTTCTCTAACCGCTTGCCAAGATATGCATCTTAATACTGAGGATAATAAGGCGGCTCTCACAGCCTTACATACATTTTATTCATGTGAATCATAAACATTCTGGATGAAAGAAGATCTGTTACCACATAACAAACCCAGAAGAATGCATTGGCTTGAAGATGAATGGGCTGAGCTGTGGAGATGAAACCAAAATGATTCAAAATGAATTCCTCGGCACCCACTCCAAGTCTTTGACCTGAATTTATACAGTAAACCAAGTTTCTTAACTGTGCTGGAATTCTGGAGGGCCAACTTTTAAAGCAGTAATAAAATAAGCCAGCTACATATTTACTATGCGTAAGTAACAAAACTATCAGTACTCTAAATTAGCACCGATCTGTATTGGCACAAATGTCACAAATTGTTGTAGCGACCAGTTTGTTTGCCTCAGGCAGTCTCTGCTCACAGACGCATTTAGAGCTACAGCAGACAATGAGTATATAATGATACTTTCTTAAGCTGTCGAAATGCAGGATAGGTCGCTAATGAAGTAAAGCAGGAGCTTTAAGACCCACCTGCTTGTTTTTTCATTAACAGTGCACCAGAGGTTTCCAGTTAAATGCAGTTAAAACCCCAGGGATTTATTTATCGTAAAGTACACTAAATAAATGGCACAAGGCATTGAATTAAGTGCCTCCTGGTAACATTTGATTTATTTGCAGAGAAGTTCAGTTCTGTGTTCTCTTATGTATTACATAAGTATAAGGTCAAATGAGAAAGAAAACACTTTGAGTGATCAATTTTTATTATTTTCTTTTTTTGTGTGTCATAAGGCCTCCAGGAAACAGTTGAGTTCAATTTGGATAAAATGTTTTAGTTCAGTTAATTTTGATAAAGTCAATTTACGTCAAATGTCATCTGTCCAGAAAAGTATGGAATTTTCTTTTTACATTTACCAAGTCTGGAGGAGTATGGCAGAAAAAAAAAGAATAAAGGAAAGATGTTTGGTTTCTATTTCTTTTTTCTTCATCTATTTTGATAAGATAAAAATCTAATCATACAAAAATAAATCCTGTATTTTTTTTTATATATATTTAAATTATGTACTACAAACCTTCACCATCTACATTGCTACAGTTTTTTAAATCTTTAGAAAGCAACAAATATTTTATTTAAAAATAAAGCCACAGTCTTAATTACACTCACAGCAATCGTGCGGTTTGCTGAAGTGCTAGGCTAATGCTAGCATGTTTCCTTTGGTCTTTTTAATCTTTCAGCTCCTAATATATTTCAGTGGGGTTCTAGGTAAGTTTATGCAAACTTAACCATCAGAGCAAACCTGTTTCCTGCTTCACAGATTTAGCACTTGACTATGAACGTCATAAAATTTAAAGACTGGCATTTCAGCTGCTCACGTCAGCTTTTCTCTACACTGTCAGCTGCCTTATCTGGAAATCCCAGAGAGATAAACGAAAAAGTATGCAAATTAGGTTGTAATGTTTTTTTAACTGCTTTTTAAAGCTCACTAGGGGTTGTATGAAAGCGCATAACCTCACAGACATGGAGAAGTTATGATTTGTCAGAGACTATGATACTAGTTATTTATTAATTGATTTTTTCTAAAAAAAATGGCGTTTGTTTCTTTCTCATGTAGCACTGAATCACTTTTTTAAAATGCTTTTTTGCACATAAGTGCCACGGACACCTGAGCCAGGTTCAGTAATCAGTCAGAGCACAGATTGATCCCCTTTCCTCCTGCAGGGCTGTGTCACCTCTTGAGTCTAGGACTGTTTCTGCTCCCATCCAGGTGCACGGAGGTGTTTGCATGAGTGTTTTTTGTGTCTTAAAACATTTGCAGCATGTGCACAGACTTAAAGGAAAGAAATGCTAGATTAGAATATTGTCTGACGTTTCTTGGCTGAAGTTCAGATTGACTGATTAGAAACCGGCCTGGAATGCCAGCCCCGACTTAGTGTGTGAAGCCAAGAGAGACAGATGTGTTTGTATGTGTTAGGGGTGGAGCTTCACATATGCATTTCACCAGATCTATTGAATGAGAAGATTCATCTGTATGATGATCCCAAAGCCGCATTTATCTGATTTGCATTCTCCAAACAGATCATCTCACACATGCTATCACTCTGTCACAACCAGCAATGAGTAAGACTGTGTGTGACAAGTCATCCTCCCAACAACGAGAACCTACACAAGTAGCATACATTAAGCCCTCCCTCAGCAAATTGATCGGCCAGCGCACGTGCGCGTTCTGCAGCCCTGTGATATTTCCTCCTGTTGTGACGCTTTGCTCATTGCACGCAGCCTCACAGATGATTTAGCTACCTCTCGGCTGCGCTGGGTGGCAGCCAGTGAAATGGTGGGGCTCATTGTGGATGGCTGCTGGCTGCCATTGATTTGGCACAGCGTGTCTCTGAGGATACACACTGTTGCCCTGACGGCTTGGCCCAGAGAAAGAGGGCTGTGTTTTGTGTGCGCGTGTGCGTCAGATGTGCCTGATATAAAGGGAAGGGGATTGTAAAAGAGCATTTATTGGAGTGTGGAGGGACGTGCTATGTGAGAACAGCTCTCTTAAATCCCATTCTGCAGGCTGCTTGTGCCAACTGTATTCTCCATACTAACTCCCCCTTTAGGAGAACCTAAAGTGTAGAGCACTAAGCAATGTTCAGAGTGCATAAGTTAGCTGCAATGACACACACACACACACGTCTTCTTCTCAGACAAGCATTTAAATAAAAACGAAGGTTGGCCAGCAATGGTCTATAAATAATGCAGGAACACAGATTGGGGTCAAATGATTTGAATTCCCAGACACATGATCTGTCTGAGTCAGTTCTTGTACATGTGCTCAGATTTACAGTAGGGTCTTGTAAAAGTATTCGCACCCATTGAGCTTTCTGTTATTTTCTCCAGTTACAAACCAGATTTTGGGATTTTCTGGAACTGTACAACATTGCATTCATAAACAGAAGAAAACTTAAGATATTTTTAAAGCTCTTTACAATTGGCACACGTTTGCATTCAGTCCACTCCAGTCAATATTTTCTTGACCACCTTTTTAGTACAAGTGTTTACGTGATGTCTTGACCAGCGTTGCACATCTGCAGAATTAAATCTTTGGTAATCTTCCTTGCAAACTATCTCCAGCTTCCTTGTACCTTTGGAACTGCCACGTTGCTTCACCATGAGGTTGGTGTAATCAAGGTGATGTTGGTTTTTCACCTCACACGGCATTTTGCATGTGGTCCAGAAAAATCACACCACACTGTGTAAGCCTTATCAGGTGCTGTTTTGTGTGTTATAGTCGCACAAAATCCAGATTAGACGCACTGAAATTTCTGATTTCGATGTGACAAAATGTGGAAAGACCTCAAAGGGTACAAAAACTTTTGCGAGCCACCATAAATTGTCTCTTTGATCTCGTTTCAAAATGAAGTGAGCAGTTCTTGTGATCATTTAGTGCACATGCACACTCATTGCACACCGTCAAATATGGAGCCACGCACTATGTGACTCTCTCTCTCTCTCTCTCTGTCATGCGCACAGCTGCCACTGTATGCACACACACACGGGCTGTTTACAGACTGGTTCTCTCCTGATGACAAACCGTGACAAACGAGTCTGTTCAGAACACATTTAGGTCTCGTTGCATCCACACCCTCTCCCCTCTCCTCCTTCCTGTTCCACCCCCACCCACCCATTCTTCTCCTTTTCATAACTTCGACAAGGGCAACTCACCCATCGTTTCCGTACACAGCCTCGATCCATCAGCTCGCTGCCATAACCTGCCGCTGCTCCATGACAAATTACTTTTCGTGTGCTGATGCATTGGCCTATCAGACTTTAAGGAAGTGACAGATTAGATCATTATGCTCTTTTATACTTGTAAGAGCACTGTTTTGTTTCCTCTTAGGTTTTTTTTTTTATCAGTTTTTATCAAACACTTGTTTGTGTTGTTCTATGAAGGAAACGTATTTCCTTTTAAACTCTCTTGTCAAGCAAGTTGAAAAGGAGAACAGATGATTGTTCAGAGCAAAACACTTTGAAAGTGAAAGCTTTTCTTGTTGAAGAAAAGAAAAGCCTCTTCAGGAAAACACCTGAATAAACTGACACTCCATTCCTTTTATGTGTAAAGTACTTACTATATGAAAAGCTTGACATAAAAACGACTGTTCCTAGCTAAATTTCTGAAGTGCATTAATCATGCCAAGATTTGACTCTTAGAAAAAAAAAACTCAGATTTTATAACGAAAAGAAGAAATTCTGCCAACAATCAATGGGATTATGGCAAACCCTCTAACCCTCAAAAATAAAAATTACTCAGTCTTGCTCCTAAAACTGTTGCACGTAGGCTGGGGCTGGTATGACATAATCACTGAAAAAATCTTGATTGATAATCAATGCCATAGTATCGGGGTGTTACCACATAGTTACACAAGGTGCAATTTTATTGAATTGTTTGCACTTAGGAATGTAACTGTAAAGTTAATAGAAAAATGTCTGCTATTTGTTAAAGCTGCACACTATTTTAATTCACCGTCATCATCGCAGTATGTGTGTCATGTTGCAAAGCATTGTTTATTTTTTAAGTACCATCGTATTTTGTGCATACCAGTAATATATTTGCCCCATTTTAGTATCTCAGGTACTAAAGTTGACAAAAAGCGGGGTATCATTAGAAATAAATAAAATAAAGATAAATGTCAGACAGTTATTTCAATATCATCATTGCAACATTTAGTAATAGTATCCTAACAACATGTCAGTCCTTTATTGTACTGCTATTTGAATTTTGATACATAGACTTAAATAGTGACCCGTTTTTTTGGCAAAAATGCAACAATTGTCATAAAGCTCTCTGAGGTAAAACGTTGAGTAAAACAAACAGGTATGAGGTTTTTAAGTGGAGTTATGTGTGAAGGGTTGTACTGATCATCAGGTGGTAGCATAACATAGTGCAGTGTGTGTCGACGCAGCGACAGACACTGTCGTCTGTATCAAAGTCAGAAATGTACCTTTGAAGAGAACAGCAGTTTGTTTTCATTCTTTCCTTGATTGCTAAGTGAGCATGACATGCAGGTTAAGCCCACTGGAACCGAGAAATGTTTTGATGAATCCAATGCACCGAGGAAGCTGTGAAGCTAGTCCTGTGAAGAGAAACCAATGCCACACTTGCCATATATTTTAGCATTACAGTGAAGTTGAATATCTTTAATGTACAGTGTACTTTTAAAGAGACATTTCAAATGTTAGTACTAAAAGGGATGGCTCCTCATACTGACTTTGTGCAGTAATTTCCACCATCTCTGACTCAAAACAACTCTAAACCTTATTGATTGTTCCTGTCTGAAAAACAGTCACTGGCACTGAATAAATTGCTCCCTCTGTGCTTATTATATTTTACCATTTGAGTTCTTTTTCAGTGTAATATCAATGTAATATCCAAAGTCATCTTTTAAAGCTAAGTTCCACAAGTGCTTCACAACTCCAGGCAGTCATCAAAGCAATGAAGCTCCTGTTTGACCTTCTGGTAGGTTCGTTTATGAAGAGGAAAGTACTTCCTGTGCTTGTAAATTGCTGTAGAGCTGTTTTTAGACAGTTTGCTTTACTGGCTCTCTGCCCAAACCCTCGCTTCTGAATCTCTCATTATCGATGTGATGTTATGATTGACGACGTCAGTATCTGCATTAACAGATAGCAGCCTCTACATGACAGTCTGTCACATCAGTGGCTTCATTTGATCAGCATATATATGCAATGATTCATTCATTTTCTATGCAGTTGCTATTAAAGTACCCATGAACCGATCGATGCATTTTGGTTTGCATGGCTGTACATGTGTATCTGTGATTGTGTGTGAGTGAGAGAGACGTCCTCTGGAACTTTTTTCCTCAGTATTCTGCGAATGTCTTCAAGTCTCTTTTCGTATTACCACAACGCTTCCCCTCTCAAATGAAGACAAATTTAACACAAATCGGCTCATAATTTCAATGATGCATGCATACAAAATCTAAGATTATTTTTCACCCCAGTCATCTTGTAATGTTCTACTTTGGGATTTTATTGACTGCAGAACATAACCAATTTTTTTTTTCCCTATGGCCCTGACTTTTTTGTTTTTAAATATGTAAAGCTCTGCCCTCTAAAGCTTAGTTGCTTGGTTATTCTTTGAGACTTTTTAAAATATTGTTCAATCCTGACACAATCAAAAGCATAAAATGTACTGCACCACATTACCAGGTAAAAACTTATGTGAAAGGGATTTGTCGGTATGGTAACTTCTGTTTCCCTATATGTTCTTTCTTCCAAAGACCCAGAATTAGTTTCATTGTGATTATCAACTTTACTGATGCAGAAATGTTGTAACTTTAGTTTAACAATGGTTACACCAAGGAAACAATAATACTTGTAGGTCCTCTCTGACTTGTATCCAGGGTGAACTGGGAAATATAGGCATATATGTGTGTGTGTGTATATAAATGCATTTAAATTTTTTCAGTATCGAAATTTAGGTTTTAATTGGTTTTATTTTGTAAGCTTTAAACAGAATCTCTGTTTTTAGAGGTGGTGTTCTCAGGAAGAAGGGCCACTAAATTATATTAAGCTTAAGCCCCCATTACACCTTTAGCCAGCCCTGGACGATGATCTTGAGTCTGCACTGTGCATCTCTCTGCTGAATGTGAGACAAAGAGGGAGATATAATTTATGTGGCAGTAGGGACAAAGCCTTTCCGTTTCATGACTGTTGAGTTTTTAATAAGCGCCACAGAGGCTATTTGTTGTTGTTGGTCGGACTTTATAGGACGGATTTTTCTGGTAACACTTTTCATTGTCAGCTGTCTGGCCTGCGCTGAGATGTGGCTGACTCCGAGGGGAGGTAGAGAATACATTTGTACAGCATAATTCGAGGTATTAGTGGAGTTGCAAAACAACAGCGTGCTGCTTGACTATGGTGCGAGTTCAACAGCTTCTTTACGGTCCAAACCACCGGAACACTAATGCACCTGCACATAAGGGTAGACCTGCATGCCAGTCTGTCTGCCACTGTTTGCATCTCTTCTTATTAAATCTTTTTTGAAGCAGTTCAGATCAGAAAAGTCTGAATAAGCTGACTTTGAAATATATGGCTCACAGAGATCTAATCTTCTGAAAAATGCTGTCATGCTCAAGCAACTTTCCATATAAAAGCCCATTCTATTGCACAAGCATTGGAAACAGCAGCCACAGACGAAGCACTGATGGCACCCACCAGAACGTCTTTAAAGACTCTTTGAGAAGTCATGCCAGTGTCTCCATCTTGAGTCTCTTTCTTCTTCAGCCATCGCACCCGCTGGAGGTCTGATCTTCCTTCCTCAGTGACATTGTTGGGTTTTTGATGCCCCCAGTGGCCGGGGGTTTGGAGTTTATGTGGTCGTTCAGATGTATGACTTGATTCACACTGACAACCAAAAGACCATTTGGGACCCATGTAACCATGGCAACTTCCATCACAGCACTCTTGGTGGTTGGTCGACAGGGCCTGTCAGTGCTGGTGTTCCTCGCATCTATTTTTAATGACCAGTGTACTTAGTAGCTCTTCCTGGGCCTGTCTCCCTGAGGTCCCATCTCCAAGAAGAAGAGATGTACATGGTGGAAAAAGCCCCCATTATATATTTATCGTACGCAGTCTTAATTATTGAGCCAAAGGAGATAGGGATTCTCGCTGTATCTCCTAACTCCTTTTAACTTTAAGGTTGTCCACTCCTTCTCTTCTCCCATCTCACACTTGCTCTGTATTTGTAAGGCTGCCATCTGTTCCAGGAAACAACTTCATCTCCATTCTAAGTAATCACTAATTGTAAATATGGAGATTTCTGTACCGCTCAACTAATTCCAAGAATATAATATATTTTTAACATAATCTCCCTGTTCTTGAACATGTTTCAGTCAAATGATTCCATACGGTTTTCTGTGAATTCTAACTCGGTTAGCCATGAAAATTTACTTACTTGCTTACAGTTCTTTCTGTTTTTGCTATATTGTCACAGAATTTATGGACATCACTGTCCACACCCAGAACTGATTACTGACAGACCAATAATAATAATAATAATAATAATAATAATACATCAAACTTTTGTAGCATTTTTAGGACACTCAAAAATGCTTATACACGATTTCACAAAAATATGTCAAATATATATGAAAAGGGAAAAATATTAAAGAGTGAAATAATCATAGTTGATTGCACAGTTTGCAGGATACCTCTGTTTGCCATTATGCACAACAAAGTAAACCTCCAATACATGCATAGTGTTTGCATCTTGGCTTTTCCCTGCATGTTATTTTGAGTCATACCCATATACTCACACTACTACTGTGTTGCCCAAAATCAATTGGAGGAGAAAGGTTCAGTAACCTCATCCTTTATGTTCAGCCGTTGTAAGAAGACATTGGAGAAGATTGATCAAAAATGTATTTCTGGGCCCCATTGGCCATGAAATGCGCCGTGACCTTCAGAAGACTTCTGTTTTATGATGCATTTGACTTGTCAAAAGCTTTAGTCTCCCACTTAGTGTGGCTTCATTTTTTGAAGCACCAGTCGATTACAACCTTTCTTCACCTTGGTCTAGCTTTGCATCTGAAGAGACCGACTGAAGATTTTATAATGAGGCTTTAATTTGTATCCGCCACATAAAATCACCCTGAAAGAAGAATATGTTTTTTTTTTATATATATATATATATATATCTTGTTAGCAGTCATTTTTGTGCTCAGGAGTTAGGAGAGGATTTTTTTAGTCTTACAATAATGGAGACCGTCTCTTGACTTGTGGTTGACTGTTTAATTCAGTGCAACGAACAAAGTCGGGTTCATGAACTACTGAACAGTTTATCTGCCACCTCCTGCACATCCTCCTCCTCTGAGATAAAGGAACGCAGGAGGCTCTCTCAGTTGTTGTGGGCTGTTAAGTATCTGAGTGCCTGTTTTCTGCAATTGTTACATGTTTGCCTAAGGGCTTTGCAGTCGGTGCACTCTTAAAAGGCTGAAAGGTAAAGGATTGCGCTGCGCGTTTAAGGCTTCTGCTGAATGCCCAGTTTGAGATGGTATATAGTATATAACAGAAGCGTCTCTGAGAGACGGGTTATAGCTGCAGTGGCATGTGAATAAAAGGCAAAGTTATTGAAGGGTTGGACCTTTCCTGGCCCAGAGGAAATCTATATTTTATTTGACATTAGAGCTGCTCAGGAGTTGTAAATTATTACTGCTGTACTCCTCCTTCTTGTAGAGGTCACCTAGGCTGAAAGATCGGCAGAAGTGTGTGTTTGTGGATCTGTCAACGGATACGTTGTTCCTGATGTGTATTCAGCACCGTTGTCTTAACCTAGAATGTAACGGGAAGACAGTAGGACTTCACACCGTGATATTTACAGTATGTCACACCGTAAACATACTGCAGACTTATCCGTCTATAGGTCTACGCTCCCCTCCATCCATCCATGTACTAAAACACGTTTCAAAGTTGACTGCTTCCAGTGTGCCAGATTATAAACGACACCAAAGCCCATTTGCTGTATGTTGTTTGCCAGTGGAGGAGGTTAGGATCACATGATTGCAAGCGGTATGAAAAACAAAAGTGTTCTCAAATTAAATATTCAATACTTCCAAACTTAATATAGCAACAAACAGCTATTCAACATGCAAAGTAATGCAAGTTCTACCCACATAGCCAGAAAACAGCAATTTACTGGCTATTGTGATCCTGGAACAGAAAGGGGATAGTACAGTCAATAAGGTTTCTCGTTTTTCAAAACAGGAATGCCCCAAGGAAGTTTTGTAAGGGTAACACTTTATTTGAAAGGGGTTGAATAAGACTGACATGACACTTTCATAAACATGACATAACACATGTCTTGAACATGAATAAGCCTTCATGAATATTTATGACTGTTGTCATAAAGCGTCATTCAGTAAATTATGACATTTTTAATACAAAGTTGACATTATTCAAAATGTCTTTGTTATGACAGCTTGACATTAACCAGGAAATCATTACTGTTTAAACTTTACCTTTAATAACAAAGTTACCTGATTTTTAAAGTGCAATCAGTAATACTTTTATAACAAATTTATATCAGTAATGATTTCTTGGTTAATGTCAAGTTGTCATGACGACATTTTGAATAATGTCAACTTTGTATTAAAAGTGTCATAATTTACCGAATGACACTTTATGACAACAGTCATAAATATTCATGAAGGCTTATTCATGTTCATGACAGGTGTTATGTCATGTTAATGAAAGTGTCATGTTAGTCTTATTCACCCCCCTTCAAATAAAGTGTTACCTTTGTAAATTAGGTGTAAGTTAGAGAGCAGCTTGCCTATAACGCTAGGCCAAAAAAATATTATTTAAAGAAACTTTTATATGCATTATATCACAGATACGCATTCCCTTACAAAATCATTCCTACAACTTGAACACATTTGCTCATGCTACAATCACAAACTCAATAAATTTGTGAATATCTAGTCTATTACATTTACCTTGACCTTGATCATACTATTGTCGCTCTGGCTTCATGTTTGGGTTGTTGTGATCAAAGGTAAAAATGCGCCCGGTTACGTCTTTTGTGGACTGTAAGAAGTTGTCTTTCAATTTTGCCCTGCATTTGGCTCTATAAACTCTGAGAAGCTTCCCTGACATGAGGATGCTGTATCCAGGGTGACATGCGCTGTTTTTCATGAAGGCTAAGCATCTCATTTTTGGTTTTATTTATCCTGAGCACCTTTTTTCCAGTCCCTTTCAAGGCTAGAGCCAAACTGCAATTGGAACTCCTTATGTCTTTTGTTTAATGCTTCTCTTTCACAATTACACACAACTGGACTCTATTTACTAAATAAGGGACTTCTGAAGGCAATTGGTTTGAGTGACTTTTATTTAGTGGTTCCAGAAAAAAGAGGGTGAACACAGTCATGAAACTGAGTCAGCTGAGCGAAATTGCAAAAAGGTAAAGATTCTAGCTGTAACTGTACCCCTATTTATCTTCATTAAGTAAGAATTCAGTTTAAAGTCAGTTGAATGTTAAAGGTTAGAAATAAAAATGTATAAAATAACTGTTTGCTATTTGAATAATAGTTATGTGATTGTGTTTTTACTAGGAAAAGAAGTTACCCATCTTCTTATTGCGTTTCAGTTTGAGCAATTTTATTTAGTACTATGTGGATGGCATAGCATGCGCATGAAAATGCTTGCAAATCAGTGGCTAAAATTCCAAATATTCCTAAGTTGAACAAACTATATTTTCCTCCTTTAAAAAGCCCTCAAAAAGGACATGTCTGTGCTCAAAGCTAACTTTGTTAGATTTGTTTCTGTCCTTGGCTAGCTTTAACAGAGGGTAAATTAGCCACCTGGCACAGCTATTTCACTAACCTTGTTATCTATTCACATGATTTCTTGTGGCTGACCCTCTCATGGATATCTTTCTGTGCACAGTGGCTTCCTTGCATGCTAGGGGCTATAGATTGCTTTCTACTAAATTGCGTAGAAATAGTAGCAAACCAAATAAAGTGGTCTGTTTGCAGTTTGCAAAAAAATGAGATGACAAGATAGCATGGAGAGACAAGCAGTGGCTACATATGGGACTGGTCTGCTGTTCCTGGTAATTTCAAGGGGATGAAGAGGCTATCTCCAGGAAGACAATTTTCTTTAAAACCACAAATTCTATTATTCCATTTGATTTGGGGGGTTTTTATCTGTAACCTCCAGCTGGAGTTTATGCTGTTTACTATGGGACTGAAAGGCCGCACGATTGGCCTCATTACAGCCCACAGGGTAATCCTCTGTGAATGGAAGTGCTGGGTTTCCAGAGAGCCAACCAATCTCAGATTGTAAAAATAAGCTGGTCTTCCTAAATGAATATAAAAGATAAACCACTATTTAGATGAGAGGATACTTCGGTTTAGATGGGCATTATTACATTTTTCATCCATTCTGCTTCTTTATATTGTGATTACCTCATGGCAATCTGAGCTTTTTGTTGGAAAAAGCAAACATGTTATGTTTGGTTCTCTTGTGGTTAACAGTTGAATGTCCTCATTTATGGCTGGATAAAATGTTGTTGTTTTTTTGGGATTGGGGGCTGGGGGGGGAGGGTGTTTGCTGAGCACAAAATTAAGCTGCTCAACCCGCAGCATAATGTAGTTAAATAAATGAGCAAAAGTCTCTCTCAAATAAATAGAGGTTTTTATCAACAAACCGCTTTAGGAATAAAATGCAATCAAATAATCAAAAGCAATTAATCAAATATCTTTCAAACAAATTAAGATTGAAAAACTAAAGAATTGAAAACCTACTTAACATGTTCTTATATCCTTCCCTCCGTACATGCATCCAGCAATTGTCTACATCATCTTGTCCTTACAGGACTTTAGGGGTGTTCCTACAGATTGCTATTATTACCATTGCAAATCACTCCTTCATTGTGAATTCTCTCTTGTAGCTATTTAAATTTTGGTGCACAGATGCTAGTAAAATGTCTCTAGCATTTTACTAGCTCTCAGTGCCACAGGCATTAAAACACTGACTATTAATTAATTGAATCCCTAGTTACCCGTTTTAATTAAGTAGCCAACTAGTCATGACCATTTCTGTTCTCCTCTTCTAAATTCTCCCTTTTTAGGTTTAAGAGTGAGTCTGCTTTTTAAAATGGTTTCACCAGATTCACCGATCCAGCAAACTGCGTTACCACATGATCACTCTGTATGTCCTCCTATTGTTTTCTTACATCTGCCTCCACAGCCTTTCCCTCCGTACAAAGCGATTCAGATCCCCCTCCTTAACCTTTTTGCCCCTCAGTCGAAGCTCATCTCTCATATTTCTCTCACATCCTCCATCTATCCATCTCCCACTGCAGACCTGCTGCCAGCTTTATGACCCTCTTTCTAATGCACCTCTCAATTACCTCTCAATGAGATTTACACTAACAGCAGTGCAAATAGGTAATTACATGTTGTCAACCAACCATCCCCATACCCCAACACACACTGGCACACATGCAGAGACACAACTCTTGACGATCCACTCAGCCTCACTCATCTCTTTCCACGCCTCTTCCTCTCTGGCTCTTTCAGTATCATGCATGGCTGCATGCCAGAGTTGGTCCAACAGAGCTTAAGAATGGGTCTGTTAGTCACAGCTGTCCTAATGCTGTCACTGCCCATGATGCATGGTGCACAGTGAAGGGACTGCCTAATTTTTTTTTTATTTTTTTTTTTGCATTCAATGCAACCCCTATTAAACTGGGTCCTAAATTTGACTTTGTTGATCAGGTGCAGTCCATCAAAAAGAAGGAGTTTAGAATAGTTAAACATGTCCAAATGACTCTCTTAAAAGAAGATGTATTAGAAATTCTCCAAGCAGAGAGTGCAATTTTACAGCATAATCTATGCTATCTTCAGTTGCTATAAAAATGTTGTGTATAGCAAACATGACATAAAAGAAATTTGACTTTGCAATTAGACACCTTAAAATTGACCTCTGACTCTTTAGGAAAGTTCTGCTCGTTCCATCACTTCACTTTCAACACCTCTCCCCATTTTGTAGTTTACAAATGTTCTTAGGAGCTTTGGACTTAGCTCTGTATGAGGCATGCAGCTGAAAAAAAAAGAAAAGAAAAACAATATCCTTTTTATGTCGGCACCTCTCTGGCATCTCAGTAAAAGCACTTTAAGCTTAGAAATCAGTGGAATTATTATTAGAGGCATTATTAAACTCACTGTAGTAGAAAGTAGGTGAAAGAGTTTGGAGATTAAACTTTAGAACTGGGAGCAAAAGAAGTTGAGATCTTGGTTGCTTTAGTTATTAGGTTGTGCTTTGCTTCACTGTTTAAAATCCTTTGTGTACACTTGGAAAAAGAACAAGAAGTACCAGGTTTTTGGTCTGAGCAATGCCTGTGAAGCTTTCTAGTAGTTCTCCTTTTGATGGTTTGAGTTATTTACCTGATGGCAACAGTTAAAACCTTTAGGGAGAGGCAGTGAGGAGTTTCTCACAATGTTCATGCAGTGGGTCTGGAACAGATTGTCGACCCGGGGTTAGCGACACATTTTGACCCTTTCAACTCTTGTACTATTGTCTCCTGGGCCATAGTAGTACTTAGCAGTACCATTATGGTTTTAGCCAAACCCCTTTCATTACACTTTTTATTCATGACTTAAGTTTGTTAGTTGTACATTAAATCAGATGACAGTCATTATTGCAGTATGATTTTGTACATTATTGGAGTCGGGATTACGACAATGCAGTGATTCGTTGACTTGTGTATTTAAGAATTCCTTCTACTGTGCTTAGAAAGCTGATGGCATTCGCTGTAGCTTCCCGTGAAGCACACAGCTCATACAGAATTTAGTGACTAAGATGCTTATGCTCTTTGAAAGTGTTGGGGACGTTGCATTGATGGAAGGACAGAGGAGAGCAAATAAAACGAGAAGTAAATTACTATAGATTTTTTTTGTACCTAGATTACATTTGACACATCCATTTAAGGCCAGGCTGTTCCTCTTTTATTTTTGGTTTGACAATGAGTGTAAAAAGTTCAAACTGCAGTTGCTAATCTCAAATGTTTCGTTTTCATCTGTCTGTTAAGAGCATTAATCAAAGACAAGCAGCATGTGGTGTTAATTACTTCAAATGGAGTTATTTGCATGATTGTGTTACCTTATTATTAAGCTTTTCTATCACAATACATTACAGTTTTTATGGTTTATGTTAAGCCCCTTTGCTAAAATCAAAGCATTTGATATGATTTATCTTTCTGCAGTGTAAAACATTTTTAGTTTTTTTTTGTTTTATTTTGTTTTTTGCAGCTAACCTGAAAGCTTTAATTGACAGTACTGATTATAAAGGAGCTTACTTGTGATGTCGCTGCTTGAACCTGCATTTGGTTCAAGCAGCGACATATAAGAATTTATACATTTATAAATTCTTAGATGTCCAAACATTTTGCAAATATTTTTCATATTGTAGAGGTTCAACCATGAGGTTTCCACTTGCACAGATGTTTATATCGTGTTCACTGCAGCAGAAAACTACTTCAGCTTCTCTCGTGACTTTATGATCTTTTTGTGTAGGTTCACATAGATTTCTGCATTTATCTCTCCAGAATAAAGAAAGTAATCATTTCAACTCAAACTTGCCATCTTGAACCTGTCGTGTGCAGAAGTTGTGGACATTTTGTAGCACTGAATAGGATCTCATCCAAGATTCAGTAAAGGAACACTTGCAACATTGCTGAAATAATGCAAAAGCAAAGTTGCTTTTATATGGTGAATATCCCTTCAAACATATGGCTTCTGTCTAAACCTCATTTGCTCAGGTTCAAGTATTGATTTAATGTGATGGCGTTGTTCATGTCCCTTATCTTCTAACTCCCACACTTGCAAACAAACACACTGCTTTACATAGAGGATAGATTTTGTACATAGACACATACAGTAGTTTCTCTTGGGTGGCTGAGTGAGTCACTCCAAGAAGAAAGGCAATTAAAATCTGTCACAGTGTCATCCCCACAGACGCTGCCGCTGAGACTTGTGGCCTTTAAACACCAACATTTCTCTTGGAAACAGACTCAGGGCTTACTTATGGAGTCTGTTTGTGCCTGTTTGTGTACCGTGGGGGAGATGACAGATAACTGGTAATCAGCTTGTGGATGAGTTGATGTGTGCATACATGCTTGCTAGTCAAACACATCAAACGGCTCTCCCTTCATCCCTTCAAGCTTTCTCCCTCGACTTTTTCTTTGTTGCCCTGCGAGGGAACAGTTTGTTGTTATTTATTTATTGAAGAAGGAAGAAAAAGTTTGCTTCTTTGCGTATATATATATATATATATATATATATATATAT
>NW_015113266.1:253502-259146 GCF_001443285.1 Poecilia latipinna | reverse complement strand
AAAAAAAAAAAAAAAAGTGTTTTTTTTTGTATATATATATATATATATATATATATATATATATATATATATATATATATATATACACGCAAAAGAAGCAAACCCACAGAATGATTCTGCCACAACATGTTTTACCAAAGCTTGCAATTTACATCTCATGACTTTCTTACAGTCAGTCATAACCTTTTTCTGGCCGTTTGTTCTTAATGGCCTATTGAACAATTTCTACAAGTGACCTGTGTTTTTGCAGCTGCTCCAGAGTTATCAGGCAGCTTTTGCTTACTTAAACAAGCATGTTTTTATTGTTTTGTTGTTTTTTTTTTGTTGTTTTTTTGCAAATAAAAACTTTTCCCAAATTTTTTTTTATTTTTTTAAAAACCCTTTGAAGCCTTCACAGAACAGTTCTATATATATTAAAGTTCAGCTATACACAGGTGGACTTTGTTTATTTTGGAGTATATGGAACCTGAATACAAAAGCAGGTCACAATTCTGTAACTTTCATTTGTAAAAAAAACAACAAAAAAACGTTGAAATCCGTATCTCTTTCCACCACATTCCGCTTTACATTGATGCACTACTTTGTGTCTCATTACTGTCCCAAAAAACATACACGGAAGTTTTTGATTGGGACTTGGAAAAGATGTAAGGACATTTCAGCGTAGTGAAGAAATGTGGCACGCAATGTAAAATGAAAACCTGACTTGGATTTAATGCTAATCTGTAATGAAGACTTGTTTGTCCCACTTAGCTTTTCTTGTTCTTTGTCCAGCTTATATGATGCAACAATCACAAATTGGCTTCTTTGGTGACGCATCTGCCAGCCTGCCACCGTTTCAACAGGGCAAACAGAATAAGTTAATTAGCATGTCTAATTGCATTTGGTGGCTCAGCTTTTGGAATATGGAATCAAATTAGGTTTCCCACTGTTCTTTTCCGCAGCACACGGTTAGCCTTGAGCTATGCTTTTTAGGATCTGTCTTTTGTCTTTCTCTCTATCTTTCTCAACATCCCTTCCAGCTGTACTATGCCGTCGCTTTGTAGTCTGCCCTCTTCTCTCTCATCATCCACCCACGCTGTCTTTTTATTTCCATTCCATTTTTGGATCACAGGCTCCCCTTCTAAATTGCCTTTCCTCACTTTTGCCTCCTCATCTGTTAACTTTGCTGCCCCGTCTCTCAGTAGATTGACTTCTCATTTAGTCCGAAGTTTTACATAAGGAAATGAGTTCATACCTCCCGTGTTCTAAAATCCAAGTTAATGCGTGGGTAATTTGTGTCAGAACATAACTTTCATTGTCGGTAAAATAAAACGGCCAAAATAGATTTTCCTAACCTTCTCACTTTTCCGTGCTGCGCAGAAATGTTAGCCTTAGCCTCTGAGACAGCCGTTGTTCTGTCAGGAGCTATCTAAGAGATAAGTGTAACAGATATCAGCAGGCCTGGGCAGACAGACGGAGTATAATTGAGTGATAGGACCTAATACAAGTGAATGGCTTAGTACCGACCGTGATCCACAGCAGCAGCAGAAGCTCCCGCACCGGAAAAAGGGCTTTCTGTTCACTCTCTCAGTAATACCTGCAACAACAGACACCCAGACTACAATCTGGTGACTACCTGGCGGCAGATTCTCTGTGTGGGTTTGTGTCTGAGCGTGCGTGCCCAGCTTTGACTGTCGTCTTTTTGTGCTTTTTTTTTTTTTTTTTTCCCCTTTTTTTGCCTTCTTCTGGTCCCCCTTTGTTCCTTTTTTATCAAGCCTCCGTCACCGCCATCCCCTCAACACGGCCCTCGAGTTATCTTAGCCGTTTAATTAACGTGACATGCTGTGTAGTGAGATACTAAATAATGCAGGCTTTTCCAGTGACACCGAATCAGCTGGACTGATTATTGGACACACAAACTCACACACGTTTATGCACACTTACACCAAAGTGGTGTGAGTTTCCTATTACGCCATTAGGAATTTGAAAGGGGTTTAGGTCAACGTTGCCCTGATAAAGCACTGTAAGTAAGTGCATCACTTAATAAGGGCGAAATGTGAAAATGGGCAAAAAGGCATAATTAAAAAAAAAGAAAAAAAAGTTAATTATTTTATTGTCTTCTGCTTATCTGTAATCGGGTTAGAAGGGAAAGAAGTTTTGGAGGGTAACCCAGAATTCCTTTTCTTAACAACCCTCTTCACCTTGTTTTGAAGGATATTTTTCAGCTTTGGTTGAGAGTTTTGCCTGTTCATTCAAAACTGTGCACCGTTTTATATTCATGCTGCCAGGTGCGTCTGCTTCAAGTCTGACTTTAGCTGGATGTTTTTCTGGTCTAGTGCAAAACATATGTTCAGATTTGCTTTGGCACTCACAGTAGCATAAAATTGTTGTCTGATAAAAAAGGTCACACTCTGAATATGTAGCCTGTTTGATCTATGTTTATATAACAGCAATCAGACTTCCACAGGGGGTTCTTAAAATTATGTATTTTGCACTGTGGTTGAAAGTTAAACAGTACTAACCTCTCCTTCCCTAAACTTAGCCACCGAATCTTCTGATTTTATGGTTTTTATGCACACAATGTCATATGTTACCATCATTAAAGTAGTTCTGCACCTTTGTGGTGCAGAACATTTGACCAAATTTCTGAAGAACTCTACTCACTTCACTTGATTGTAAAAGCTTTTTGTTAAATTTGAATATTTGTTACAATGCAATATTCTGTGGAGATCCACCAAGCAGGCTTTTACTGAACGATTCCAGTTGCCAGTTTTCCATCTTTAGACTATATCACATTCAAACTCACTAAAGGAAACATTGCTTTATGTAAACAATTAAGCAGAATGTGTAAAATAAACATTATGCAGTTTTTGAAATAGAAGTAGAAGTTTTGAATCCAAGTTTTGAATAAATGTCTCTTACTTCAGAATTTTTAAAATTATTCTCAAAAAGAAGAATATCAAAAGACATGCTGTTTGTTGATGCAGCTAAAGGCTAGATTGGTGTCAGATTTCCGTTTTGATGCATATACTGAATGTAATGACAAAATAAGATCTTTTATGCCCATTTTGGGTCAGACCTTGAGAGGGGAAATGAGCGATTTTGATGCCTGGTCGACTGATGTGATTGGTGCATCACTGATATTATGATTATGAAAATCAGCTTTAAAATAAGTCACTTTTGGTTACAATTTAAGTTTTCGTAGCTCTAAAAAATATTTCCATTTCATACATTAAAGTCTGAGTTCCCCTCTCTGCTGTTGCAGTGTAAATCAGGGAACTTAATTTGTACAGGGAGAGATCTAAGTTATCCCAAAGCAATTGTTTTGGACTAAACCAAGTGGAAAATCCAGTGTGGGTTGATTTGTTTGCTGCCTTCATTACAGGCGGGCTAAGAGCTCTGGGGCCCCGGCCCCTTCCTCTTTTTTTTAATCAGATGGCTTGTTCAGGAGCAGAGAGGATTAAGACTGCTGCTGCTGCTGATGAATCTGTTCAGTTCTGGAGATCATGCAAACACATACACATGCCCTATCACATGCGCACTGCATGACCCAGCCACATGCACAAGATGCAAATGTGAAACAATTTAGTTTAATAAATGCATATACAATACCTCTACTACATGCTAGAATATGTCTTTAGTTTCTGGGCAGCAGCAGCATTCTGTCAGCTCTCTTTGTGTGATGCGGTTTAAGACACTTCAGACACAAATTTACATGATCAGTGTCGTCGCAGATAAATGTTTTAGATCAACTTTAACATCAAAGAGTGATCTGAGTGAATACAAACTCCGATATTCAAATGATGACTTGTGTGGTGTGTGAAAAGTATTTTTACCCATCTTGTTAAATCATTAACTAACTGTCTAGGTTTTTGTTTTAAACTGTGTTCAGTTTAACTAGCTTTACCTGATGACTGACAAACTTAAGGGATATGAAGGTGTCAAGGACAATGTATCAGGCTACAATCTAAAGAAAAAGAACAGGCAAAGAAACCCAAAGTCACTGACAAAATTGAGAAATGCATTACATCAGAGCATCCAGGACGTCACAAATGAACCCACTGATTTTTCTTTAGAACAACCTCTAAGCACTGTCTGCATCCTTCGCCTCGTTTGCATATAATGTTCAAGACTCAACAGTAAGAAAGAGAAAGAGAATGGGCAAAATGGCATCAATTGGCATTTAAAGGAAAATCACTGCTGACCAGAAAGAATGAGCAGAACTTTTTTTTTTTTTTTTTTAAATTCTGGTAACCAAGACTTTTGGGAAGGTGGACTGGCAAGACGAAGCTTTAATTTTTTGGAAGTTGGGCCTCCTGTTACATCTGGTATAAAAATATTCAGCACGGTATTGATCCAAAGCACATCAACAAATTAACTTCTAAAAAAAAAAACTAATTATGGAGCTTTTAGGGTGGCCTTGTCAAATTTTTGAATTTAGTCTGTTGGAGATTGAGTAGCATGACCATAGACAGTTTGTTCATTCTGAAAATATTCCAATTGTACTGGATCAAGACTATTCCGAAAAGAATATTGGGTCAAAATTCCTCCATAAAGATGAAATAAATACAACTGTTGAGAGGTTAAGGGGTTGTCAGAATGTTTGTTAACACAACAATAATAAAAACTGCATTTTAAAACTGCATTTTATATCAATTCAGGTTATATTTGTCTATTAAAATTAGTGTGATGGTCTAAAACATTATATCGTGAGGAAAAAATCAAATCTGAAGAAATTGGCAAGGGCCAACTATTTTTCACAGCACTACATCTCCACTAAAGCCAAAATCCTGCGTTATATCTTCCAGTGACAGACAAACAAGGTGAATTTACAAAGATAAAAACTTCCTAATTGCTGTGATAGAGAAGTATATTGTGGCAGGAACTGTAGAATGTTTTACAAAAAATAAATTTAAGGTATAAAAAGAATTGAGGAAGAAAATGTATCATAAAAAGAGTCACTTTAAGGCAGGAAGTGAGCTAAGGATGAAAGGATAAAAACACTGAGCTGCATGTTGATCCAACACTCTGTGCAACATAGCCAGCAGATAACATCAGCCAGTCTCCTCCCACTTTAATCTCCCCATCATCCGTCAATCTCTTGGTCTGTCCTTCCACCCCTCCACCTTAGAGCCATCCGTTCCTTTTCATCAATCTGAAATCTCGCTGTTCTGATGCACCTTTGGGAAAAATCTGACATGGAAGTACAGCCTGCTCTCTGGGATTGTGTAACACGCAGGGATACAAAGAAAAAAATAAAATAAAATAAAAATGAGGCCATTGCTCACTTGGGAGCATAAAAACTCAGCTTCAGAGGAGATGTGGTGTTTTATTGCTAAATGTTTGCCATAAGTTGAAATTCATCAGTTACTTTTTTTTTAATTACCACACAAACACACACAGGCACACAAAACACACCTCCGGTGATGAGCATATGAGTAGAGGGGAGGCGGCTGCAGACGAGGAGTGTGAAGCCTAGAGGGAACTAAAGCACCCCAAGTCTCTAAGTCTGTGTTGGGCCGTGTGTGGGTGTGGTTATAAACTATATATATATATATATATATATATATATATATATATATATATATATATATATATATATATATATATATATATATATATATATATATATGTATATATATATACATATGTGTGTCTTTTTTAT
>NW_015113266.1:193496-250220 GCF_001443285.1 Poecilia latipinna | reverse complement strand
ATATATATATGTGCATATCTAAACACATTTGTGACTAATTTGGAGTTTCTCTATTGGTATTTTCCCTGTCTTGTCTCCTCAGGTTGTGAAGGCTTGTTTCTATCATCCTGTTGTTCAGTGAGGCTCTGAGCTCACGGTGAATACAGCATGCATGTGTCGAACTGTCCCGCGATGCTCCCTGTCAGTCCAGGCCTGCTTCTCCTCAGCTTCCTCTTCCTCGCTGATGCTGACTGTGAGTCCTGTTACAAAGTCATTTGCTCACTTTCTCACTCCAAAGCATGCAGACACACAGATCTTCTGCAATCTGACAAGTTACAGAATCCAATATGTGTGTATGTGTATAACACAAATACTGGAATATGCCAAATTCATACAGTTCTCTACTGAAGATAGTGCACATGTTGGGTTTCTGTGCCAGTCTGAGTGTGTGTTAGGCTGCAGTTCTGATTTGAGGCCAGCTGTTTTTGTTCTTCTTAGTAGTGCTTGGCACAGGCCGACAGGTCACATATGGCAAATCAGATAATTTCCCTACTGCTTGTGTGATTCTGTTAATGCCATGTTTGCGTCTCATCCCTGCCATTTGGTCCTCGTCCAAAGCCTTTCTCAAGAAAGTTTTTGTGCGCATCAGGATGTTGGTCAGGAGTCTTACCCTGGTTTTGTGTATGATTGCAAGTAATTGATTTGAAATGACTGGTGGATTTTATTCATTTTGAGTAAATTCTCAAGTGGTCTGTTTTCAAAACCGTTTGGGAAATTTGGTTTTATTGCAAGCAACAACAAAAAAAAAAAAAATCTTATTTGAAAGCAGTTAAGCAGTCACCGATGCATCAAAATAGTCAACAATAAAGTGAAGGAGGAGAATATTTTGCAACTAATGTGGAGATCTATGCAATCAAGGACCCACAAAGCTGTAAAATCCACTTGATAGTTCAGCTAAGCTGTGATACGCTGACGTGTACTAACCCAAATCACTGCTCACTAAAGCAAGAAGTGTTTTTAAGTTTATATGAAATTGAAATGTACTGTACAAGCTAAAAGCAACACAGTTACTTTAGACGGGACAGGAATGAGAGCTGCTGACTGAGAACTGAGATGATTGGTACTAATTTACCATTATTGACGACAGTTTGGAGCCCTATTTTAAAACTGGATTGGGTACGTTATGACTGGCAGATAACCCGCCTAATCAGCTGATATCAGCTTATTATTTTACAGCTGTTCTCTATAAAGAGAAGAGCGACAAAAATATATCATTCTACAAAGATGGCAATTTAACAAGATCCGGTGAAAGCAGGATTGTGTGTAAAGGGAGGGCTAATTGAACAACTGCACACAGCAGAGCACTATTAGGATGTACAGACAGAAAGAAGAAGAATAAAGTACCTCAAAATATGTTTTACTTCATATTTTCTAGACTGTGTATGTATCCTGTGTATTTAGCATTGTTAGATACTCAATAGATATGTGCTGGTTGGTATTTAAAATAAGTCTGTAAGTGTAGGAGTCCCTAAGATTCTGTCGGATGGTTGGTTAACCACAAAAATCAGGATGTTTTGTGTCTGGAGATAAAACTCTTGGACATGTGAGGAGATTGAGGTGGACAGATAAAAAGAAATAGAGGGGTCTCGAAAGGCAAAAAGATTGGCTAGAACATGAAACAGAAAGAGTAATCGTAAAATCAGCTGATTGAACATGTACAGGATGATCTGTTTGCCCAAAAGAGAGTGCAGTGCAGCTCCAAGCTTTGCAGTTGTGCGATTCTGATAACATATCATCACCACCCTGTAAAAGCACCCAAACTGACACACAAGTATAGGCTTCAGGCAGTAATTTCTGTGCTGGAATGTTTTGAAGCCTCACAGAGCCCGAGTCAAAGCACACTTTCAAGCCTATCTTGTTTTGCTTTCAACCTCCTCCCCTCTTGTCCTACGTGGAAGTTCCAGGGTCAGACGGTAAAGGCTTGGCCATCCATCAAAACAACGATGCTCTCAGGCTGTGAGATTTAGAAGAGTACCACAAGTCCAGAAAAGGGTGTAAGGGATTCATAGTCTGTTCTTTTTCTAAGTATACATTGTCTTCTTTCCCACCCTCCACTTCTCTGTTAGTCTTTTCTTGCTAACTTTCCGCATTCTCTCTTCCTAACATTGTACTCTGCTGAGATAGAAGAAAATGCGGAGCTTGAGAATCTGTTCTCTTTTTTACCCTTTTATCTCCACATATAGAGCGTTCTGCATCCCTTTAAATATGAACAGAGGATAATCGGAGATTTGAATGTCAAGAATTGAAACGGAGGCTGTCTGGAAACTGATATCTTAGTTTCTCATCATAAGACACCATGTTTTGAAATGGTAAACACATTCAGAAATTGCTTTCAGTTGTCCTTATCTTTATGTTTATTGTAAAGCTTAATGAAATGAACAAAATAAAAAGAAATATTGATAGAGATGCCCCACTTGAGGCTTTTTCTGGTCGATGTCGATTCACGGTTTTCTTTGAGATTCTGCTTAAATCGGGAAGCCAAATTATCTTTAAAATTTATCTTTTTTTAAGATGAAATAAGACGAAAGTAGACAACACAGAAAATTTGTTTGCAGCTTAAAATCCAACAGAAAACTGATTAATCATGAATATAAAAATGTACATAAATAAATTACCACATTAGCCCTTGTTAAATGGGGATAAATTCAGTGTGTTTTTTGCTAAAAACCAAAACAAATGCATCACAGTACATGGTCTGCCTTATGTTTTAATTGCATTGGCTGACATCATGTCATAGGTAACTAATTCTCTGGCTCCCCCTGATAAGTCATTTGACACTGTAATGTAAACAATTTCATTACCAGCGAAGCAGACGTATGTTGCTGAACATATTAAAAAATGTTGAATTAAATACCACACATGACAAAACCAACACTATAGCAACTTAAATACCGGTATGTTGAAAATGATCCATTAACAACATTGCTTAACTTCAGGCTGTGCTATAGAATCAGAATTGACGGAAATTCACTCACATCTGCATGCTGGATGCTTGAAACTGAGAGTGAAACTCAGATCATCCTGTTAATTAAGCATGTTTAAATAATGGATGGATGTATAACCATTTGGAGGCACACATAGATCATTTGAAATGATATTTAATTTGTAGATGGCACACCTTGCATACACCTTACATACTGCTCAGTGCAATAAAATAGGTGCAGGTGCATTTTAAATAGCACAGCAATAACATAAAAAAATATGTTACTTAATCTCTACATGCAGTTTCTGCTAATTAAGATCCACTCCATTCGCCTTGCCGAATGCTTGAAACTGAAGGTGACACTAACAACTGGTCCTCATTTTTGACAACTTTGGCCAAAATAAAAAGACTGCTTAGGAACACTCAGAGCATTGACATTTTTTACCCTGATATTTAATTTATCCTCAATAATGATGAGATTAAATAAAATAAAATATAAAAGGAACATACATTGCCCTGACACAAGAGAATGCTGCAAATTTCATACTCTTGAACACAATACATATTTATAACAATTTTTTCAATATGCCAACAGATATAGCAAGACAGGAAAGAGTGCGACAGCAGCTGGAATTTTAATACATTTAACAAACAGGATGGATAAAAAAAGATTTTGTTTTGTACTTGAATTGTCACTCATTTAGGGGGAAATTGGTCAATTCCAGTTTCTGGCCCATTATTTGATGTATCTCTAATTACAGTTTATGCAACAACAGAAGCTGTAGTTTAAGAAATGACAGCGCATGCTTGGAACAGATCTATTACACGATACTGACTGAGGGATTTAAGGTACAGTCAGGTGAACCAGTATCCAATGTGAATGGTTGGAAAAATTGCATGACTTCACTTTATGTTCATGCTACAATAATATAATAACAAAAGAAAGCAAAACTCAGTGCCCAGCTTGTTTTTTTCTCTCTCTCTCTCTCTCTCAAATTCTCCTTCTGATTCTGCTACCTTCTCTCCCACCACCTTTTATTTTGTTTCTCAGCATGACTATCTGCGCGTGCGTGCTTATGTCATATATCTGGGGGATTAAGAGTAATGCCCTGATCCGGTAGCAAACTAGGCCACTGCTCCATGTATGCCGTGAAATACCCGGCGCAAGAAACAGCATCTCTATCTCACTTCATTCTGTTGGATGGGAACGAGGGGAACAGGAGCGATTGCAATAAGATGGTGGTTCTTCACTGACCCTTGTTTGCCCTGGAATCAGCTAGCCCTTCTGCACGTGCAGCTTGGATGTAACAGTAATTCCAGGTGAAATACAAGCCCCTTTGTATGTACGGCGCAAACAACAAAAAGAAACGATTTCCAAAGGATGACACATGGCCAGATTGCATCCCCGCGCTTCAGGAAGCACACTGTTTGCCCTGAAACATTCTTAACGTTTTGAATGTAGACAAGAGTGGTTTAGGATTCAGCTTGAGGAAGGATTGTGAAACTGTTTACTTTCAGCTTGCATCACATCATTACTGTTCTGTAAAGGCTCTGTATTGAATTTAGAGGGGGAAAAAAATACAGAAGAATTTTTTTTTTTTTTTTTTCTGTGTTGCTCAAATAAAATGACCTTTTTATATGTGACCTATGAGGCGTGACTTGAAACATGGAACCTGCTCACTTGGTGACTGATTGACCTGTCAGATTATGGCATTTTGCCGGCTTTTGCATCAACTTCAGGTTGACTGGAATCTGATATAGCTCGGCCTCATACAGTTCTTTGCAAAAATCCGTGAAGGATTGTCCTGTTGACAGATTCTCACACCTAAACTGTGGATCTCTGGAGCTCATCCAGTGTTATCATGGGGCTTTGTGTTTAGTGATCTGTGCCTGTGTGAACCCATTTATACTTATCTTTTTTATATGTTCATGCAGGGAAGCATGTTTAATGCGTAGTTCGGATGAGATTAGACCCGGATAAGCATCTAGAGTTATGTAAGGTCTATGGTCGTCTCTTGACGCTGATGGATGGGGTAAAGTGAGGATTCAGAGGCATGGGCTTAAGTATGAGGGCCTCTCAGATTAGAGGTTTCTGATCTGGGAATCCGCTAGGGGCACATAAAAGAATCAGGTCATTTTCTTGGATAAATTGTGTCTCTTGTGTATGATTGATTGATGTAGCTTAAATCGCAGATAAAAGTAAAGTCAAAGTTGGAACTTCACCACAAAATATGAAAAGCAACTCTGCTTATCTCATGATTTCTCTTAATGATCAAGAGTCTTGATGATTCTCGTGCTACACTGGTAATGTTTTTGTCAAGATTATCGCACATTACTGAAGCAAAGTCCTTTTTAGATTTATATACATGAATGTAAAGATATGATTTGCTTAAATACAGAGATCTTCTGTGGTAGAAACATCTTAGGCAACAGATTTTGTTGTTTAGATGAGCATATCACAAGCAGAGTTTTAATAAGTGTGAATATGATTTGATTTAATGTAGAACGAGCACTAGTGGTAGCATAATGAATAAAAGGATGTACTACCCAATCTTTACATAGCTTTCTTTTTACATCTCTGATGCCTCTACAGGCAGTGAAATAGTTCTGTTCAATGTCTGTTTAAGTTATAGATGGATGAAACACAAGCAATTGTAGAAAAATAGTTCAAATGTATGCAGACAGTTTTTTTTTTTACATACAATTGATGCAATTAGTGCCCTGCGACAGACTGGCGACCTGTCCAGGATGTACCCCGCCTCTCGCCCGGAACGTTAGCTGGAGATAGGCACCAGCACCCTTCCTGACCCCACTGAGGGACAAGGGTGTTCAGAAAATGGATGGATGGATGATGCAATTAGTTTATCCAACTGAAAACATGACAAATCAGTACTTAATTTGCTGTTCTGCAAAATATAGCTGACATAATAAAAAACACTTTTAACTTGATTTGTATCGAATGGCAAATCAGAGGCAATTCCTAGACTGAAACAAGTTGATAAATATATAATAAAAGCTGAATATGCTTTACAGCAGAGTTACTTTGTGACTGAGCACCTCATACAAAAAGGGTCTTAATGTGGTTTTACATAAGATCCAGAGCTTAGTTGCTTTTTGATTTCAAATGAGGATCATAGAAAAGTCCTTTGGAAGAAAAGCGAGGACACGAAGGAAGGAAAGCCACAAAGAAATACAGAAATATTCATATACTCAAATATTTAAATCAAATCCCGGGCTTTTGAAGAGTGTTCATCATCATTGTCCTCTGACAATGATTATGCTGAATAGCTCTATTACAAAGCATTACCAGGTCATGAGAGGGCTTGTTGACAGCAGGTTGTTATATTGTGTAAATGCCTTGAAAGTCCAAACAATCTTCATCAATATGTTTCCACTGAAGATGACATAACTGGGCCACATCTAAAACAGTCAGATAAGCATCAGATCCCATAACTCTTTAAGACACACTACTTAAAATATTTATCAGGTACTCTTCATGTCTTTTTCAGCCATATATGTGTTTCAAGCTGTAGACGCACTTCACTCTATTTCAATTAGTGTGGAAACTAAGCGTTGGTGCTGCCCAAGTTTCTTAGACTCTTCATTGAGGGTGCAATTCCATATTTCATCCGCAGCTATGGCATAGCTGCGCACCCATCTGTGAGAAACAGAATGTGATCACCTTAACTTAGCATTCGCTAAGCAGGTGCACTCGTCTGTGAAGAGGCCTGCATAGGGTAAGCTTAGCGCCAACGTTGCAGAGCACTGGTATGGAACTAATGCGCTGGGACCAGCACTGAGAAAGCCTCTGTTCATCTTCATGGGAAGCCAACTCTGACCCAGTAAAGTTGCATACCCATTGGGTCGCCCATGTGTTTCTAATGACCTGTGCATAAAAGAAGATCCCGTTTGATTAATTCCTCCCCTTGTGTTTCTAGCAAATTAACCCTGATTAACTCGGCACTAGCCAGGCCCCGAGGCTGCTGTGGGTGATTAAGAGCAACTCTAATTGGACACTCATAACTATAGGCAATAAAAGTGTGTTTTATCTTCTGCTGTAACGTCATAGTGGTTATAGCTAAAGTGTCATAGATCAGCTGGAGGTTGCTAAAAGAAAATGACAGATAAAAATGCAACCATAAGGTGAGAAGGAACTGCGATGCAACTCCAAAATAATAATAAAAAAAGAATTTAAATAAAATCTATATTTTTCCTCATTTGTTGGGGTTTAGCTCAGATGAATAGCTAATCTTTCAGAAACCTGAATAATGCCTTACTTTAATTAAACCTTTCATCAAATATCACCCCATTTATTTGTGCATAATTTAATTTTCTATGTTAGAATAGCCCATTTAGCCAAATGTTTTCCAATTACCACTTATGTTTTCTGCAGAGGGATGATAGGCCCTTGTGCTTACTGGGCCCAGCAATCCAATTTCATTACCGGCCCAAAAGCAAGCGTCTGATCATTTGTTCTTAATGTGTCTGTTTGAAGTTAATGTGTTTTAACTTATGGTTCTGGCCAGTTGCCCACCCATTCTTCTTCAGACTAACAACTCGTGGTTTAGTCCCCTATTGGCCTCATTCCTGAGCTTATCTGAAGGACCTAATTCAGTTCTTGTTTGGGGAATCATTTGCTAAGCTGTGAAATTCACTCACAATATGGCAACTTTATGTTTCCTTAGGAAGGATGTAAATATACTCGCTGAATGCTGTGTTCAGTAGACTCAGAATATATGCAGACCAGTTTTTCCTATTTCATTAAAACTTCCAACACATACATATTTACTGTCCCAAAAGGTCAAATGTATTAAAGCATGTTCAAAAACAAAATCAGAAATATATTAGACTATGTTATGTCAGATTTTTGGCAATAAACTAGTTTCTCTGAGCTTCTCTTGTCTGCTTTAAGTTGTATCAGAAAATATTTGCAGCTCATGCTGCTGCTTTTTGTTGGATTTGATTTGTTTGGATAGGCCTGTCTGCTTTATGCTTTTGTGAATCACATCAGCCTCAATAAGTGATTGAGCGCACATATGATAAGGCCTACAGGATAGTGATTTATAACAGACTTTATGACTTTGAAGGATCTGAAGGAACGAGTTCAGCTCACTGAACACACACATTTTTCCATCACTTAATCTAACACAGATCTGTACTTTGCCCCGTTTGTATTTTATGTTGGTATATTTACATCATTAGTGAACAAATACAATACCAGATTCATAGAATATATCTTAATATTAATTGCATAGAAAAAAAATCACATTTCTCACCCATTCACCAAGTGATACATAAGTGCTACACAATAAATCAAAGTGCCACAAATGATTAGTAATCGGTGACATAATACAGGAACAAATAGAAGAGAGGGCGTCTTTATCAACAAAGCAGAGAGATAATTTCTGAGTCTTTTTCTGTTTAATTTAGTCAATACTTTCAGTTCCTTGATTTTAATGAATAAATATCTATAGAAACATAAAGACGCAAATCTGTAAATAAATATATAGAGACAAAACACAAGTAAAGTATCATAAACATGTATAGACACGATTTTATAGCAGAGGTAAAGTGTTTCACCTCCTTACCAGATAAACTATTTGATTATATAACTAAATAAGGTAAATAATAAGTGATTAGCATAATAACAAAGTTATTCATTATTTCAAGCAGTGAAAAAGTGCATATTTTCTCAGTGTTTTATGGTCATCTTATTTTTCCATATGGTTTCCTTTAATAGAAAGGCATTCTAAAATGCACGTAATCTTGACACATTATAGACGTAAATCTTTCTCCCTGAGGGTTTCATCGAGCATCTGTTCTTACAAACTTGACTTCTCTTGAGTGTCCCTCTCGGTTAAGACACCATCTGGCAGCAGCAGCGCGTCCCGCTAGTCATACACTGCCATTAGTTTCCTTTCATTTTGCTGTTCATTTAAAAAAAAAAAAAAAAAAAACATTTTAAGCTAGCCTCTATCAGCACATAACAGTTTAGTTGGGTTTTATTGTTCCTTTGCCTTTAAAACATTTTTGTTAAAAAGAGAGCTGAATCCTTGCCATCAGTTAAGCAGAAAAAGCTGATAATGCTCAATTCAAAAGTTTCTCTTTGGACCTTGCCTTTAATCAACTTCAAGACAAACACAATAGATGCTATAAAATGTAAATTGCATCTGATAGGTTTGAACGTCTACAGACTAACTTAAAAATCATGAAATATTAAAAAAGAGAGTTTATTTTCTCTTCATTTCTTTTATCCTTAGCCTGTTTTCCATTGGCCCAAATGCCAGTGTATAATCCTGCCAAGCACCACAATCTCAAAAAAAAAAAAAAAAATCTCTGATCACAAGCAAAAGACCAAACGGTTAGAACATTCTGACGCAATGACGAAAAAAAAATGAGAAAAGCAGAAGGAGAAAGGATCAATCCAACGATGAGACAGAGGATTGAGTGAAAGAGGATGGGATGGGGCGAAGTGAGGGATATAAAAGAAGAAAAAGCAGGAGGGTTGATAAATGGAGATGAGGAGACACATTAAAGAGAAGAGGACCCAAGTTAGAGGAGCTGTGGAGAATACGGTTGAACCACTTCTCTCCACCAGTGCCCCCCCACATGCACACACTTTATAAAGTCAGTCAATGTGACAGGAAGACTTATGTAACACCCCAGAGATGGAAGGAGGAGATAGGGAATGAGAAACAAGAAGAAGGGAAAGAAAAAAAAAAGTCGCGAGGGGAGCAGCTGCAAAGCAAGAGGAGGAAGAAGTTATTCAGAGAATTAAGAGTGAGGAACCGAGATAAGTGCAAGATGGAGGGAACCTTCGAGAGTGAAACAGTAGATGTATGAAGAGGCTGGATAGATAAAGAAAAACGGGCGAGATAATGAAAAAAAAGCAATTGGAAGATCTAGCAAGCCTGTTAGCATGGCTCTGCTGGCTTTACACTTTTCATTTGTTTTGTGGGTGAGAGATTAGTAAGAGGATTAAGGGAGAGATTCCCCCGCTCCTCATTCTTTTTCTTTCCCCTCAGCCTTCCCATGTCTCTCTCTCTCTCACATATCCTTACTCCTGCAGCACAAACCCACTCACACTGTAACGGCATGCGTGAGTTGGTGTGAGGATGGAGTGGCAAGCTGCACACATTATGGCCTCGAACAAAACAACACGAACCAGTTTCTGTTAACCTGCAAACTACTATTTTATAATGCACAATCAGTTGGAAAAAGTGGCATAGATAGAGTCAAAATATCAAAGAAATAATGGTTTTCTTGGCAACTTCCCAGAACATAGGTGAAAAGTGCATGAATAATGTTCATCAAAGGAGAAATACAAAACATTTCTCCAATTAATTCTAGTTATCAAACCACTCCGTTTATTATTCAATGTAGTTTAAAAAGTTTCTATCTTAGGAAACTTGCATAGGGCATCAGCAAGCAATGTGAGTTAAGAAATATGGTCATAATGGGAAAAAGTAGAATTCACAAAAAAATTACCACATAAAAAAATTGAATTTTTCTGTCATGTAATTTTTCGATGTGGACTGATTGTAGCTCAACTTATTGGAGTATTTTTTTTATTGTTTTTGTCATTTCTCTCTATAATAAATGCATTTTTCTGTATCATCCGTTTTTTTTTTTTTTTTTTTGCTTATATTTTCTTCTCTGGAATTCCGAGTTGTTGATTTATGTGAATGTCAAATCATTTGCCTCTTGCAGTTACTCTATTGAATCCAGGTGCTGATTTATGTGAATGCACATAAAGCTGCATGTGAGATGGTACTTGGCTGTGAAGCACTTAAGTTTAACAGTTAATTGGTTGCTTTTCTCTTATTGTTTGGCGTCACATCTGGTTCCCCTTCTGCGTCTCGTTCTTTCCTGCCCATTTTCCTCCCTAGTTCCTCATCTGTTCTTCTCCATCACTCTTTGCTTTTCTCTTAATTTCTCCTCACTATTTCCCTTTCCTCCCCCTCTCTGAACAGCTTAGCTTTTCTCCCATTCCCCCCACCCTCCTTTTAAACAGCAAAAAGCAATTTCTCTCCCTTTGTCAGGGCGCTTGGCGGTAAGCCCTTAAGTAGGGATTTTCTGGTTTGGCTGGAATGCCATTAGGCAAGCTGGTGGTGACGTGCTGTGACTGACTGGCCGAATCTTTTTGATGTTGTGATGTCACAATCCAGCGGAGGCTGGGGTTATGATATTGTTGGCGTACCCGGAACGTGGGGCTTTAGTGGTCATGTTAGAAGTAAGTCTTCATAAATCCTTTATGGCACAGAAATATTAAGCTTCTTTGGTGATACAGGGACAGAGGGAAAACATGATGGGAGCGTGCACACACATACGGGGAAGAAGAGACGCACACAGACACAAAGCCACCCACATGCATGTCTAAACTGGGAAATTCACTACAGGTCCACTGCAAGTAGAGTAAAACACAGACAGAAAATGAAATGGCTTGCTCAGAAGTTTTTAAGCATTTAGCTTAAAAAATCACTACATACAGTGTGATGTTATTTTATACTGTGATATAATTAGTGTGACGTAATTACGTCATATTAATTTAAGACATAGATCTAAATGCTTCAAGAGACATAATTGAACGAAAAAATGTACTTTGTTGATTCTTATAAAAGTAGAAATAATGAAAATGGTTGTTTGAAATATAACCACAAACTTCTTGTTGAAACTATGGAATGGCCAGCACAAGACTGACGCTGCTCTTTTACATTAGTTGGACATTATTATGGTATTCACTCAGTTATTGAAACAAAAATATAGGATGATAAGTTTAGAGCTGCACAGTACTTTCAGTGGCTGTTGCTATTGCAGTATCAGTATGTGCAATATTGCAGTTTCCAAGGTCTGCATTGACGCAATAATTGAACTGGCTCCCTGCATTCATACTCTGCAGAGTATGAATGCAATTTACCAAATAATATATTTGGTAAATTGCATGGTATATGATTCTCCTTGATTCCAGCACCTTGAATAGATTGCCCTGAATGGGATCTGGGAAAAGTAAGAGAAAAGTGGAAAAAGTAGTATTAGTTGCAATGCTACGTAGAAAGCTGGTCTGTAATGCTGCCTAAACAAATCTGTCTTCTATAGCTGCAGCTAAAAAGAACCTGAGCTCCATAATCAACAAATATGACTTTTAAAGGAATTTTAGCAGTAGTGAAACAGTGATGAAACTTAGGACCGAAGCGAGTTGAAACATTTACTCACACATTAGCTGTCTTAATGCGATATTGACTTTTGAAAATGATCTCTCCCTCACAGCTCCACCCAGATTCACGCGAACCCCACAGAACCAAACAGGAGTGCAGGGGGGAGTGGCTTCCTTCGTGTGCCAGGCTACGGGGGATCCACAGCCCAAGATTGTCTGGAATAAGAAAGGCAAAAAAGTCACCAACCAGAGATTTGAGGTATGTTAAACGCCTGACTGCTAATCTGAAATCCTATATTGCTGTAAATAAAAAGAAGTGGGTACAGGTTAGCATCTCATAACAGAGCTCAAAACAGCAGCTTATTGATTGGATTGTTGTTTACAGGGGAGTTTATTGGGGTCGAGTTGACCATATCCGGGCTGCAGCTTCATAATTAATGGATTAATGGATGGGCATCAGAGATGCATTCATCTCCTCTCAACTCTCAGAGTGAATGAGCTTCTTCTATTATACCAGGTCATTATCTGTGAAGAGCCACAGTTCTTTTTGTTCCTTCATGTGATACTAAACTTTGAAAACCCAATAACTTATTTTAATGACACAGTCCAGAATTTTCTGTAAACAATCAAACTCACTTTAGATATAGTTTGCCCCCTACATAACATGACATGTTCAGTTTTTTTTTTAATTTTTATTATTATTATAATTATTTGTTTTGCTATCCTGTAGTAAATAAATACGTGATACAATTTGCCCTCTTATAAACAAGCTCAAGCACACACATATGTCTCAGGCCACGTTACATAAGGCAATCATTAAAATTTGCTCTGAAACTCCTCCTTCAAAAGTATTTATTGGTGTGCCCTACTGCTGTAACAAAACATCTAAGTCATACAGAGCATGACGTTGAGTAGCAATAAAACACATTAAAGAAGTTCATAAAAAAAAAAAAAGATCAGCACCAAGTGGAATGACCAGAATTCATAATCTAAATTGTTCAGTTATCATTTTGAGAAAGGTCATTTTAAAATCCATATTGTCTGGGAAATGCATTGGGATAATTTTCAAGTATCAACGTTTCCCGTATAAAGGCTGCATTAAACACTACTTTCTTTCATAATTGGTACCATGGGGGAGGATGCATAGTAAGCCCAGTCCTGCCAGTTAGCCTCCATACCTGTCCCACTTTGCAGCAAAGACAAAATACACAAACTCTCAGTAGTCAGAAGTTGTCATTTTAAGCTGATTGAGATCAGAGTGCATGCAAGATAAACGGTTTACTCATTTAAAATTTCCAACAAAAACTTTAAAGTGGATAAATTCAAACAGAAATATAAATATTTCTCTCTTTTTGTCCATTCATTTCATGTAATTGCCATTTTCAGTCGTTGCTTCAGCTTCACCACCTTTTGCAACATCAATCCTCCCGCCTTGGGAGGATTGATGGCTCAAATACACAAGTTGAACCCCTTGCAGCTCAAAAGCAACTTTAACTATTCAGAAACTATTTAGTAATAAATCCCATTGTGTTTACTCATGCTATCCGATCTTACACCTCTTGTGATGTCATCAACCCCAAAACACTTAAAGCAGAATTCACTGTTTTTTCTAGATCCCTTTACCAAGTTTTGTATTTTGTCACATCCTGCTGTAGAGGTTTATAATTCAGAGCCCAGGGTGCTTCTACTGTCTCCATTCATCTGTTTTCATAGAAGGAAATAAAACTCTGGATGGTATTTTTATGGTGAATATGCTAACGTGTCACAGAGTCCCATTATCCACAGCAGCAGCTTTTCTTAAAGTGATAAATCATCATAGCCTCTCATAGAAAGGTCTATTATTTTTACAGTGTTGCAGTGACAGTTGATATTTAACTCAGCAGTGAGAGATCTGTTTCATAGTTGTATAGACAGTGTACTTTAAAGCTCAAAAGATTCAATCAGTTTACTTGTTTTTCTACATTTATACTTCAAAGGTTGCGCAGGTGTGTGAAATGCCATGTGCTTCAACTCTCTTATAAGTCAGATGATGCCTCGGGCTACAGTCCATATGATTCTTTTACACTCGGTCTTATTAGTTTCCCGAGGCGTTTAACCTTTGCTTCCCTACTTGGTGAGTCGCTCTCAGACGGAGGAGACGGTGAATCAGCCCTCCATCCTGCTCAGCCACTGTCACCCTGAATCCAGGATGCTTCTCTGCTTCAATAAGTCCAGTTTCCTCGCAGGTTTAAGTTCATCTCTCTCCGTCTTCCTGTTTGTGATCAAATCACTCGAGCAGGTCTTTTATTTTTAATCCAAAACTTTATGAGCTCGAGCTCCTGCAGAGTCCTCGCTGCTGCCCTGTTGGACAGGGCTGGTTGTGGGATTTGTCAATATTGGATTTCAGTCAGTGGAAACTTTCCCAGAATTTTAAATCCAGATCAATTACATGAGTGTATTAAGCTTATGCAAGTGCGGTTGTAATGCACCATCTAATCTTCGTGAAAAGAAAAAAAAAACCTCATCAAACGTTATTGGATATCTAAGGAGAACATGATAAATATGCACGAGTAATTTCCTTGTATTTCTACCTCAGAAAGTGATTTCAGTGCAGTGGATGATTAATGGTTTCCAGAATCTGTTTTAATGTACTTTTCATCATAAATGATGACTCAGGAAGGGTCTTAAAAGTTTGTTGTTTTTTTTTATTAGAAAGATAAACCTAAAGCATAACAGCTTAAGCTTTATTGTAGAAATAAAAACAGTTGGTTTTAATCTGAAACAAGTGACGCTTTGAATGAGCAAGTCATTTAATTTTACTAAACTAATATGACTTCATATCAATTTATTCTGTATACAAATTCATTTTTCAGGTAATAGAGTTTGATGACGGGTCCGGTTCGGTCCTGAGGATCCAGCCGCTGAGGACCCCCAGAGACGAGGCGATATATGAATGTCACGCCTCCAACCCAGCAGGAGAACTGACCGCCACCACTCGACTCAGCGTCTTACGAGGTCAGTGTGGACGCACATGCACTGCTTCACATCTGGGTTATCCGTATGGTACTCAGAGAACCTCCCCTTCCAAAACATAACTGGTCCTTATCGATCCTCTTCTTTGCCTACCCTGACGCGTTAGGGTCTGTTAAACATCACCTTCCTCTTTTTTTTTTTAATTGCGATGACAGCAGATCTTCATTGGCTTCAAACATAAGCAGTGCATAACTAATCTTCATTGTCATAGAGGGATATTCAGTGAAAAAAATAAATAAAAATCAGTCCTTGTTATACATAGGACTAAGAAAAACTGCCATTCGATTCAGTTTTACAATATATCGCTTATCATAGCGGTTCAAATCATTTGGTAGCTGTCATAGAACGCTGCGGCTACATTTATGTCATTAGCTAATTACTCAGTGGTCTTAACAGGACCTGCTAATGACTTCCATTCACTTTTTCTCCACATTTTCTCCTGCTATAACAATAGATTTTAAGGCTTTTTATTGAAGTGCTATGTGAAGCAAAGAGAAAGGAAAATTGTGTTTTTTACTAATAAAACTCGACACAGTTGAATAAGTTCTTTTGTAGAGCCACTTTTCCCTGCAAATACAGCCGCCGGCCTTTTGCAATTTGTGTTTGCCAGCTTTGCGCACAAAAAGAGCTGGGTTCTCACTTTAATCAAACTCCAGTTTTTTTTTGCCTAAAAGGTCCGGTTCATTTGGGGAGGTTGGAATCCACGTTCAGACTCTAATGTGGACCAAAAAAAGGCATGTCTTGGCTCAGTTGATGTGAACTCTGGTGTAGTTTGAACACAGATGTGAATGCCAAGTGGACTGGAGACTGATTCAAAAGCAGGAAATAAACTATAGTGCAGGGTATTGTGGGCAAATGTAACTAAAAGAAACATGAAAAATAAGCGCTAGTGAGAGAAATTGCTTGTGCTGTTTTACAAAAAATCCTACAAACACTGAAATATGGAGAAAACCCCAGATATATCAGACATATATATATATATATACACACATACATAGCTGCACTTGTGTGCAGCTGTGATCCTTGAATTATTGCGGTCGATGATTTATGTTCGTGTGAGTTCATTAGTGCAGCTAGTGATGTTTGAGTTTGAGTTTCTGGAGTCCATTAGGAGAACATTATGCACCAGTAGTTCAAAGCTCAGGAGTGTCTTAGTGAGCGAAGTTCCTCAAGTGTGGATAATCACATCACCTGCCTCTCCAGGAGTGATGCTCATGGGGAAAAGGACATGGAGCCTGTTGTTCTTCCATCTCCTCACTCTCTGTACCTCCCTCTTCCTCTCTGAGTGGTATATCTCCTCTTAGCTTACCATCTTTTTTCCCACAAGTTCATTTCTTTCTTACTCTTCCCTTCCCCTTTATGTGCATTCATTCTTCACTCGTTCCCCCTCTCTCTCTCGCTCTGTGTCTCTCATGCTCTTAGGTCCGCTGCACAGCAGCCTCTAAATTATTCACATCAGAACACTTTGCATCTTCTGTGCTGTTCTGCTCCATCCGTCCAGAATTTTCCTGTCTCACATGGTTGTCTGTCTACGTGTGACAATGCGCATGTGTTAGTGCATCTATTTAAAACTGGATTGTAAGCGCGAACGCTTGGCTTCCGTGTTTACATCTGTGTGCGCTTTTTTTTTCCCCCCATCTCTCTTGCTTTAAACTGCAGCTACTCATCATCTGTCTCTTTCTTTATCAAGAACCTAACCACTCAAGCACACACACATACACAAACGTGTCCTCAATCTCAGACAGTCCGTCTTTATGTAGTGATTAGCCTCTTTCTGTTCCTCTGAGGAGTCATTGTGTTGTGGATGAATAAGAGGACTCCTGGGAGCTGCTAATAGTCCCTGATAGACTGTCAGTCGAAATGTCAGTTGCAAAGCACACACACACACACACACACACACTTGGACACACACACACACGTGTGCACGCATGCAGATTCGCACAGGATGCTCACTAAAACACGCACTCCACTTGTGTCAGTCATGTGTCCTGAGGTCCCCCCTGGCTCTTTAAAGACACAGCTCCAGTGACTGAGTGGCTGATAGGAGGGATCCAGTGTAAAGGTCAGCTGGCTTAATTACTGGTGATTACAACCAGACTAATTGAAATCCTGGCTCTCAGTAAATGGCTCTGATTGGCAACGGCTGAAATAATAATGAAGCTTGGAGCAATTTTTCGCTCAAATATCCCACTGCTCTGTAAGTCGGCAGTCAAATTCAAGAGTTGTCTGTTTGTCCGTGTGGATGTTTGACGACCTAATAAGATCCCAACTTTTTCAGGCACAAACATCATCGGCTAGAACGAACGCTCACCTATGTGAAAAGCAACGTCCGTGTTGGGATGTTGGCTGTGTTTACTCGCATGATGGTCACTCAGAGAGAAAATTAGAAGAGGCACAACGCCTCAAACATTTTCTCAAAGTGGAAGCCTGATGCTCCACTGGCTTGCCTCCGTTCTGCCGACGGCGTTGCAGCTGCGAGGGTGAGCTCGACTGCTGCTTTTTCCTCGCAGGGCGCACGTGGAGTAGGCAGCTAGATCCTGCCCTCAAAAAGCAAAATATTAGTAAAAACAGTTTTCTTGAAGCATGCAAAGGTTTGTCCTGAAACTCAGCATAGATGTTGTTTGTCACATTTTTTTTTTTTTTAATTGATGGGAGGAAAAAAACTGAGAAATCCACTGAGGCAACAACACTGGTTACCTCGACAGCTTGTTTGCCTTGAGGCCTCTCAGATTGTTGTTGTCATGTTTCATTTCAAACAAAAGGAAAGAAAAGAAGACGAGATGACGTTGACACACACACACGCAAGAATACTGAAGCAGCTACACAAACTCAACAAAAGCAGATGCCATTTTCAGAGTAAAAGCCAAAATAAAAATAAAAATAGCTTCTTGTTTAACACTAATTACATGCCTAAGTTCAGCCTCCGTAGGCAACATTCAGCTCTATGGATTTTCAGATTTGAAATAATTGCCCAGGCTATTTCATTTTAAGCAAAATGAAATATGCAATTTTTTTTTACTTTTTTGCATGAGTCCCATGGAATGTAATATTGTATTGGTTTGTCTAAGAAAAGGTTTGCTCGTTCTTGAAAGACCAGAGTTTCAATGCAGTCCTCCAGGCAGATGACACCAACATGTGTACGGAGTAAGATTTTAGTCTTGCATGATGAATACAGTGTTCACACATCATTTCTCACGATTGTGGGACATGATGTCCCTCAAATTAGATTAGAAACTGGAAACTGTGGAAGAGGTAGCTTTATCCAAATAAAACATTGTCGTGTGGAAGTTTGTAGAAGGTATAAATTTTCGCCCAGATGTCAGATATACACCATTTTTCTCATTTTGTCCAGGACACCATGACTTTTTATGCGGCCCTCTAGAGTCTAGAGTGCCTTGAAAATAATACTTTCAAGATAACAGTTGTGTGCTTAAATGTTTTATGTCAATAAAGACGCTCAATACTGTGTCATTTCAAGAAGTGCTAACAGAATGCAGCTAATTATAAATATAAACAGTTTATTAATGGGTAGTTTTGTCAATACTTTCAGCCGTATATTCCCTTCGAGGTCATCCATGACCTTTATTTGGCCCAAAATGAAAATGAGTTTGACGCCATTGTTTTAAGTCAGTATTCCTTATTAGGAATTTATGTCTCCAGTATCTTACAGCTGTGAACTGGATAGAAAAATGTTTCTCAGTGCAATTCATTGCCTTCACTTAATTAGTAAATGGTGTCCAGCTGAGTGTAAATTAATCTCCAGCTGTTCAGTGAGGATTGTAGAGGTTTGTTAGAGAATGTTATTACATCATAAAGACCAAGAAACAAAACAGACAAACCAGAGAGAAATTTGAGGAGATGTTAGGTTTTGAATATCTCTTTGCGCTCTGTTCAATCCTTTATCTAAAAATGAAAAAGTGTAGCAGGGGTACAAAGCATTCAAGCTGTCTACCTAAATTGGCAGCATGGGCAATGAGAGCATTAATCGAAGAAACGGCAAGAAAGCCCATAATAACGGTGGAGCGGCTGCAAAGACCCGACGTTCATATGGTGCTTACTCACAACAGGGATAAAACGTTCCTGTCAGATTGCACCAAAATATAAGTTTTTGCCCTACATGCAGAAAGGCAATGTGGTGGTGGCAGGATTATGATGTGGGGAGGTGTTTCTTTCAGCATTCACAGTAGACGGGCAACTCTCTACACAGCACAGCACATGTCATTACTGGAAGAGAAAATGTGAGTTTATCAGATGCCTCCCAGTTGATGTGATTGAACTTGTGCTGTTTTGCTAAGAAGATCGGGTCAAAATTTTGATTTACCCTTTTCCTTCACATGCACTTGCTCTATTGCATCAAAAAATATTAAATATATTGTATGACAAAAGTTTAAACTGAACAGTGTAAGGGGTGTAAATACTTTAACAAGGCACAGTATGTTTGGTGCTGTTGCGGCTCTGATGAAAGAGGCAGTTCATACTTTAGACCCTGTGACTGAAACACTAGAGTTTTACATGCAGTCCTCCGGGCAGATGATGACACTAAGCCAGAGCTGTGTGTGTGTGTGTGTGTGGAATACATTTTTAGTCTTGCATAACATAACTGTGACACTATTCTCTCACCATAAATGAAACACACACAGGTTCCCATAAATTTCCTTTTAATGACTCCTTACCCCGTTTTAGCTGAGAGTCTTTTTCCCTCAATAGCGACTTCCCTCGCTGAATAAGAGGAGGTCAAATAAATTACAATCCCCAGCCAATTCTCTGAGCAGCTGTGTTTTACATGCGATAATGTTGGGTGCATTGTTGAACCTTGAACACTTTTAGATTTGTCAGCCCACATCAGGTTAACTTCAGCACAAAAGAACCGAAGAGAACCCCTTTCTGCTGCGTCTGGGGATAAAAACGTGCTGCTGCTGCTGCTGCTGCTGGAGGAACTTTGCTGTCTGTCTCAAAATAAAGTCGTAATCAGTACTCCTCAAATCAGAGCACTGCGATTGTGTTCTGAAATTTTTAATCCCAAAAACGTGAAGGTGAACTCCTGACACTAAACCAGGAATTTCATAAGTGAGCATATAGATGCCGTAATTAGCTGTGAATAATTCTGCGAAAGGTGTACGTCAGGACACATCTTCGTTGGCAGGCCTTCACGCCTCTCTGCAAGCAGATCCATACTGGCAGCTCCGTTAGCGCATGGGTACAAGTGGCAGAGGGAGTAGCATTCCGACTATTCGCACCCTCATTGTTCAGTTCAGTGTCCCACCCCAGGTAGATGAAATAGAATGCATTATTCCTGCCTACAAGGGGCCTTGCTTTGAAGTAAGCATTTGCATAATGAAAGCAGAAAGAATCAGGATTGTTATGCTGTTTAAATCCCTCGTGCTCTCTCTCCCTCTTTCTATTTCATTTGTGTTCCCTCCCGTTTTCCTTTCTGCCACTCTTTCATTGTCCCAGTCTATTCTTATCTTCGTCCATTTTTTTATATGCTTTTGCCACCCCTACACAGCCTCCCCTCGTTCACCTTCTCTCCCTCAGACGAACTCGCTCACACAAACACCTTCTCGTCTTGTTCTTTTAGTTTATCATATCCATGTTTCCATTTGTCAGCCTGTTGTGATTGATTGAAACCGGAGCTGCTAAAAGGCCACACACCCGCCCGTCGATGCCGGCGTCTTGCGAGCCATCGGCCATGGTTCGATGAGCGACTGCCAGAATTAGCATCTCCTTGGTGAGATTCAGCGCTAGGATTTCCCGTTAATGAGCTTGTGTGTGGAGGAGAGGGGTAGAGTCACCAGGGATTCTGGAGAAAATGGGGGAAAATAAGAAGGGTAAACTGCTCCTTTAGATCAAATACAGCTTCAACACTCATTCTTTGCTCATCTTACTGTGTCAGTCAATATGTGTGACTCAAGAAGCTGATTTTTATTTATTTATTTTTTTCAAAAGTTATGATTGTGTTTGCGCTGTATTCATTTCATTCCAAATTGTGATACATCTTTTCTTTCCTACTAACTTCCCTCATCTTTGATCCTCAATACTCCTTAGACTCCACAGTTACCTATCCCCACTTAAACCTCCCTCTGCAGGTGAGTAAAGTTGGCCCGCCACCTTTGATTTTCTGTATTGACGTGCAGTGGCTCTGCAGACTTAATTGCCACCGATACCTATGAATTCACATTTGATTCACCCTCCCTAAAGGAATTGCGAGTCTCCGCGGGCACGTCTTTATTGGACGTGCCTGTTTGATTTTTTTTTTTTTTTTTTTTTTGTGAGAGGTGAACTTCGAGAGATTCGACAGAGCTTCTAAAAAGAGCAGCTCATTTGTTGCTGATTCCCAGCAGAATGGAGAATTGATTTTCACTTGATTTTTATTCGCGCAGCAGTAGCCTAAAGCTTTAGTGAGTTTTGTCAGGTAGAGTAAAATGTTACCCATTCCGTTGGACCGTACAGTCTTGCTTCTTGTCTCCAGCCTGATGCAACATATATTCAGGCATCAGTGGAATGTAAAACCAACTCTTGCATTTTTTTTTCTTCTTCCTGGTACGTGGTGGGGTGTCAAATTGTTGCTTTTGCTGAGTCTCCTGAAGCTTCAAGTATCATATTGTCATTCATAGATTTTCATATCGCTTTCACAACAGCCAACTTAATCCTGAGATAAAGCCTCTTTTTGAAACTGTGATAATGTGCATTAGCAGGCCTCATTTATCAACGTCTTTTATAGATTTGGGCATATTATGATCGTATGATTATGTGTGTGTACTGACTAATCCCAGCATTTGAACTGTCAGGTGATACAGCCAAAGTGATTGTAATTTACAAACCAAAGCTTTACTTATTTATAGTATTAGAGGCCTCGGCTACAGAATTAGAGACGCAGATAAACGGAAGATTTTAAAGTTACAGCATTACAACAGATTATTGACAAAGTAAAAGAAAAATGTTTTTTATGCTCAAAACAATTATCAGCCTATGAATAAAAGTTCTACAAGATATTTTGTTTGACAGCCCCCAGAACCATATGAATCCATCAAGCATCACATTAAGCTGTTTTTTTAGTGATTTATTGTGTTGCACTGCACAGCCCAAAGTTGTACTAAGCACAGTATTTCAGGCATACACAGCATCTAAATCCAAGCCGGGCCCATCCTGTCTTCAAGTCGCCAGGTGGAAGCGCTTCACAGAGGAGCAGAACCTGAACAGTTACGACTTTGGAGTACCAAAGGCTTATTTCCTTTCAACGCAGTTCTAAATGTAGGCATAACGCCTTTTGAAAAGTCCTGGAAGAGGAAATGGATCTAAAAGCCTCTGATCGCTCTGCATAACAAAATCTATTCAGTCTAGGCAACTACTCATGAAAGAGCCACATCCTGACAGATGTTTTAAATTTCTTTGCGAGCTCGTCATGCTGTGGATCTTGTGTTATTTGTTTTGCATAAACGGTGAGCAAATAACTACACACGCATTTGATATTCATATGGTTTTATATATAGATATATATAGATATATAATTTTTTTAAGTTGAACAGCTGTCTTTCTGAGAAACTCTGAGCTCAGTAACATCTGGTTAAAAATATTTCCTACTCCAGAAGATAAACGTAGTGTTTTTCACATCTTGAAATGAACATGACACTGACTGTACGTGTGTTTGATAAACAGGGGCATCGAGTGCTAATGGGTTTCATTTTATTTAGTTATTTATTAGATATAATTAAGTTTTCTCTGTTGTGTGCGCACCATATGCTCCATTGACTCAGTGACCTTTCAATCTACAGCCTGTGCTTTGCAGGGCAGATGAGAATGGGTCACTGCACTCATCTGTAAGTAGTTCTTCCTAATCCTCATAGATCAGGATGTTCTGCTGGCTTGTAAAAAAAAAAAAAAAAGTGGCACACTAGATGTGCTTATTTGTGAGTAAACATGGTCCAGTTTGAGACTCTCACGCTACAACAATCTTGAGCAAAAGCGACAGTTTCTTGGCGTCACTGTGTTTACAAAAAAGAAGAAAATAATCTACCAAATGTTTGAATTCTTTTTTATTTTGCAGCATAAAAGCAACAATTCTTACTTGTGCTGCCAAAATTATTTATTATTAAATATGTTATATAAAATACTACGGTACTTATTGTTGTTGTTGACATATGAACATAAACAAACCTACAAGCGCCTCTTCATTTAAAACCCTCCATGTGATTTAATGTGCAAAATTTTATACATTTTATCATTGGGCCTTTGAGTTTAGTTTTTAATCTGAGTCCATAGTTATATATGTGGTTTGCTTTAGATATTTGGCTCTTTGCTTTTGTTTTGCTTTTGCTAAACCCAGTTTTTATGGGTTTAGCTGTGTTTGGTTTTGAGATAGTTTCCTTTATTTTATTGCCATATCAGTACTCACCCATCCCTAAAAAGTGTCCATCTCCACAATAGACACTTATTTGTTATTCTGCTTTTTGTGTAGCAGCACAAGTGCATCAGACTCATATCAGCTGAGAATTAGTCAGGATATCTGCTCCTGTAGCCAGACTATTGTCATTGTCTCGCAGCTTGCTAATTTAAGTTTTAAAACAGTGTCAAAATACTTAATAAGAGTGATGCAAGGTTCTCTGCTGGTCATGGAATAACAGCATATGAGTTTTTCACAAATGGAAATATTTTCAAACAAGTGAAAAAAAAGCTGATTTTTTTTTTTTTTTACAGTTTTGAAGCTACACTGTTAAACCTTGACACGTTTACCTCGTCAATGCAGGAGAAATCTAGTACCCCTGACTACTGACCAGACTTTATTGATATGTGGCTACTATCTAGTCATTTCAGTAAAGTAAGCCCATTCTTGCCTTCATGACATCTGATTTAAGCTTTGTGCTGAAGCCACCTTTCTTTAAAGACAGTATAATGAGGTCATGAAGTGATAGACATGATCAGCAATATTTGTTAGGAAGGCTTTGGAGGTTTTAAAGAATGCTCAGTTTGTACTAAGGGAAATGCCCCATGAATATATATGTGAAACATTATTTGACATTCCTGCCAATGTTGATTTTTAAAGGGTACACAGTGGGATTAATATGAGTTTAAATTCTAACCCTTTTCATTAAATGCAACAGCTAAAGGCATGGCTCATTAGATCAGGCCACATTTATTCAGTCATCTGATGAATGAACCTCTGTCCACTGCTGCCTCGGCTTTTTGTTTTAGAGCTACCAGGATCTGTCTACAGTAGAATTTGTTGCCTGTTTTTCCATCCTGAGATGATCTTTTACAGATGTGATAATCTGCAGTTTGCCTGTTCAATCAGTACATAAGTTCTCTTATGATTATATAATATTTATTCAAAGAGAACCAAAACTTAAGTCCAGTTTTATTTATTTATTTTTTCTTTGGCTTACTCATTAAACTTTGAAAATTAAAAATTACTTCGCAATGTTCTGAACTTGCCAGACACTTACCCCAAACTTACATTACATGAACTTATTTGGCCTGTAACGTGTACCCACTCGTGTGAAATAGTTTGAATTTTACTGATGTGTTCTGCCAGGTTCTATGTATGACTTGTGGTGTTAATCTTTTGCAGAGGATCAACTGCCCCCAGGGTTTCCCACCATTGATATGGGTCCACAGCTAAAAGTGGTGGAACGCTCACGGACCGCCACTATGCTCTGTGCTGCGAGCGGCAATCCTGACCCAGATATTACCTGGTTCAAGGATTTCCTACCAGTCAACACAACCGATAATCACGGTCGAATCAAGCAGCTCCGCTCAGGTAACCACTAATTTTTACCCGTCCTTTGAATCCCTGCTTTCATTTCTACCTGTAGATTTGTCTCTCCCAAAGTTCTTTTATCTCCCCTCCTATCCCTAATCTATTTTATCCTCAGAACCCTTTTTTTATTATTTCCAGCTCCAACAGAGTTCCTTTATGTTCTGACTCACATTTAACCAATTTCTTACAACGCTTCCACCCTCCTCCTGCTGCAGTCTCTGGCTGTGTTTTTCAGCTGCCTTTCTCTGCCGCTGGCGTATTATGAGCTTGCTGTGTATGGTCACCAACCCCTTAAAACTGTTTAAACCCTTTTTAAAGTAAACTCCAGACTTTTCTCCAAACTGTCTGAGGACTTCCTGTACAAATCCCCATCACAAAAAACAAAATCAAACTCCTGAAATGTCCCCGAGAAGTAGCAGCAGGCTACTGATCTCTAATCAAAGTTGAACAAATGTTCCTGCTGTCAACATTCGCAGCACAACCAAGTGATGGTGGCATGTACATAAAGGAATATCCTCTCTTGATAAAGCCCACTGCTGTGACTAAAGACTCAAATTTATTATTTTTTTTCTTCATGTCTTGCTAAGTATGCCTGTTGTCGAAGTGAAATTGACTTCCTGAAACTGTGCTCATGTAATTTATGGAAATATGTACCAAATTCAACCAATTTTATTATGGATAATAACTGCAGTCAGGCAGGCTAAACCTTTTCCATGTGTTGTGTTTGATAGCCACAGTAGTGTGTAAAATCCCAAATCCTGTTCCTCCTCAGTTCTCCCTCTTGCCTTCAGGGGCCCAACTCTTTACCCAAAACCCATTATCTTGTAAACGGAGGGCCAAATTTCTGGCGTCATTATGGAAACCAACCTCTTTTGTTTTTCTCCTTGTTTAATATAATCATCATTGTTAATCATTTAGCTTTTTATAGAGCCTTGCAAATGTATTCATACCCCTTGACGTTTATCTCATTTTGTCATGTTTCAATCAGAAACTGCAACATGTTTTACTGAGATTTTATGTGACAGAGACCAGCAAAGTCACGTACTTTGTTCACGTGAGAGGAAAAGGACAAATGGTTATCATTTATTTATTTCAGAGTTTCTTGCTCTGTACGTGTTGTGCTCCGAGGCTTTGACTCTACAGGCACTTTAGCAAAAACTCCAGGGTCATGTCAAGGAGTTCCACTTGATTTTATTCAACAAAATTTAAGGTGATGACAACATGGCGCTTTGGGGGCGTTTTTCTTTGGCCAAAACAGAGAACCTGGTCAGAGCGGAGGTGGACATCCCAGCAGGATGAAACAAACATGCAACCAGAGCTACAATGGAATGCTTTAGAGGTTAGCTTGAGTCCAGTCAAAGTCTAGACCAAAAACAAACAGCGACTATGTGGCAAGACTTAAAAACTGAATTCTAAGATCTGAGCTTGAGTTAATTTCCAAAGAGGTCAACAAAATTTGGCTTCTGTGGTTTAAAGTTAGTAGAGGCGTACCAGAATAAAACTGTAACTGCATTGTAAGGTGGTTTATTAAATACATTTCATGAGCTTTTATTTATTTTACACATTAAATGTAATTCAATACGCAGAGGTTTGTTGTTTTAGAATGACAAAATGTAAAAAAAAAATTTTTTAAAAGTCCAAGGGGTATGAATGATTTTTTTTTTTTTTTTTTTGCGAGACACTGAGTATTGTTAACAATGTTAAATGTAAAATCATTAATATGTTAGATTAATTTCTTGTATGTTCTAATTTGTGAAAAGCTAAAACAAAAAAAATGACTTTTAATATTTCCTTCACTATAAAGTTGTATGTAGTGACGTTCTGTGGAGATCCAATAAGGTGTTTCATCTAAGTCAAGACGTCTTTGTAACCAGTGGTCCGATTATAATGCCCTTTCTATGCTGTTCTTTTCTCTTTGTATCTTTTTAACTACAGAGTCCTTTGGTAAGTGCTTCTGTTCCGAGGCCCACACCCTCACTGTCCACTTTTCTATTTACTGCTCACTAATGTTGCTACTGTCGCTGCTGCTGCTCACCTTTTATTACACTTACTGCACTGTTATTAAAATGCATGGCATGCATTTTACTAACGATCACACTATAAAAACAGAAAGCGCAGAAGTGCATACACACACACTTACAGTAGTTCTACCCTTTTCTAAAGTTTGAATGGTATGAACATAAATAAACATAGGAGCTCTTGTGCATACACACACACACACACACACACACACACACAGATATTTGTCTCTGTCAACTTAGATATAGCTGAGTCCCCACCCTCCACCTTGCACCTACAGCTTTTCCACACCCAAAGAACTTCAGCTTTCTCCTCACACTCACCTATTTACTTTTCCAGCTGTTCACTAATTCAATGATTCTTTCTCTCACTCAGTCACTCACTCTTTCATCCACTCACCCACTTAATCTTTCTGCTCTGTTGTATAGGGTTACCAGTCAATAAGCCAGACAGCAGATAGGTATGCCAGTGGTGGAGCCAGAAAAAAAATAAAAAATCAATCCATGTTGGCCAGGTTTTCAGACTGCCAGACATTTACTGCTCAGTGTGGGATGCACATAAAATAAGCTTGTTCAGATTTGAGTTTAGAGAAGTTAGTTTGGGTCGGGGCAAATATAGGCTTACTTTTTTATCGCAGATTAAAAACATCACAATGTTTTACTGAGAGAAAATCCACTTTTCAATATTTTTTTTGAATGCATTTTTATTTAATTTTGTATTCAGCATTTAGTTTTAATCTTTTTAGACAATACGTTGCCAAAAGGTCTACAGGCAGGCATTGAAAATTATCTATCTGTTCTAAAATAGGGATGGCCTTAATTATCATATTACTGACTCTTGCAGCAAATGACTTTTGAATTGAAAATGAACATTATGCTTAATTTAATAGGCTCCCAGGTTAGTAGTTGTACTAACAAAATAGCCTAGTGTTACAGGCTATAAAATAGAAAAGCAAAAAGGTTAATAGATCAACATAGGCCAATCTAAGATTAGTGTTTCTTGATAAACCTGAGCAAAAAGACCATATTATTATATGGTGTTTTTGTATGATAAACCTCAAATGTAGAACAAATTATGACTGAGGCACAACTAAAAACTTTTAAAACTTCTAAAATAACATCACTATTACATTGCTTTATACAACAAGACAAAACTTTGCCTTTGGCAATCAGAGTTTAAAATCGCAGAAACTTAATGGCAGAATTTATTTGTGGTTTTAAAATGTCGTCTTTTTACCATGTGGCTCTTCACTTGCTTTAGCTAAAGTGAAGACCATTCGTCAGAAACAAAATGTCATCCAGCCCTGCCTTGGATCTGCTTCAGCAGAAGTTTCTGTTTTAAAAAAGTTTGCATGTCTCGGTTATAGTAATAAAACTAGATTACAATACAAATCTCCTCTGTCTTCATTCAGGCACGGAGGTAAGGCTGGTAAAACAATCCAGTCAATAAAAAAAGTTAAAGCTTCCTACTCAACCTTTTTCCATTTAATGACTTTTATGGAAAAATCTAGGAAGCAAATATGGAGTCCATAATATATTTCTATACTCTAATTTGCGATAGACTGAGAAGTAAATCATGAAAAATAATTTAGCTTTGACTGTGAATGAATTAAAATTAAAATTAGTTTAATGAACGATTGGAGCATAAAAAACCCCATACAATTCAACTATTGGAGAGTGGATTTTTTTTTCTTGTGTTTCTGTTAAATTCATACAGACATTTACATATTGTTTGGCTTTCAGGTTTAAATCTTACTTTGATAACCTTTTTTTTTTTTTTTACAAGAGCAGTGTAAACCTCAGGGCCAGAAAGTACTTCCTACTCCTAGAGCCACATGTGCCCTGCTGCAAATCAATGAAGCCAATCAATAACCAATCCCCTTGTAGCTCTGTCACTGTCTCTCACTCTATCTAAAACCTGCTTTTCTCTTCTCAGGCTTATTCTGTCTTTACTTATTCTGTCTTCTTCCTTTATGCCTCCACTTTCTCTTACTGTCTAGGATCAGTATTTTAAGTCTTCCTCTCTAATTTGATTTTTCTCCTTTAACAAGTTACCCCCCATACTCCCAAAGTCCCCTCCTCCCCTGTCCCCGTCTCCCTTTTTGTGGTACTAACATTTTCTTCTTCTTCTCCTTCTCTAATCTCGTGCATTCATTGCCCACTCAGGTGGCACGCCCATACGAGGTAAGACTGCTGCGTGGACCAACATGACAGAGTGGCCTAATTCCTTTGCAACCCCTGCTTCCAACTTGTCTTGCAGATCTGAATAGCAGCCCTTGGTGGGTTCATGAATGTGGGGGGTTATATACTCTGCTCTATTGACAAAACTTGCCAAACTGCTTCAGATCTGCAGGAGGTACAAGAGGAGTAATTGGAGTTGAGCAATAAATAACATCATTAATGCTGTAACTGTCACCGACTCTCTTCTCATCTGCCATCCTCGCCTCATATTTTCCCACCTCACCCTCGGTGTTCAGTCCTTAACAGAGACATTCATCACTTCCATCATGTTTCCTCTTTGTATCCATCAGTTTAAAACCCCTTACCATTCCGACTGTCACCCGCACACCATTTTCTGCGCAACTTGCTGTGTATGAGTACGGTTGGCGAGTTTGGGTATGCCTTCACTGTATGGACAAAACAGGATACAACTAAAAGAGCGACAAACAAAACGGCTTTAAGCATTTAGTGATATGTTGCATTCAAAACATGCAGGTTTTGTAATGCCTTTACGTCAACAAAACAGTTGTGTTTGGTATTTTGCTTGTAGTCGTTTTAGTTCTTAGTAGCATTAGGGCACAGTGTGTTTTCTCATTAATAAGGCCTTCACTTCCTCGACGCAGTGATCTGGGGTTCAGCTCCAAACCTCAGGATCATGCAGTGCCATGTTTTTCTTTCTCTGGCCCCTTAGCTGTGAACTGATGTCACTGATAGTAAAGGCAAGCATGTCTGGAGGTCTGCTAAGGTTGTTTTGGTATTATTGTCATTGTATAGAGACTTCTACATTAGTCAAAAGAACGAAGAAAAAAAAAACAGGGTAAATTTAAAGCAGCTCTCAGTCCATTTTTAGTACACAGAGTCCAAATATTTTAGCCATGAATCTGGATTTTCATTCTCCGGAATGGGAAGGGGTTAACTTCATGAAATCTTCAGCATGTTAAATGTTTTCGATAGAGCATGGAGTGTTTACTAGCTTGATTTATTTCTGCATTGCATAGTTTGAGGTGACAAAGAAAAGGATTGTTACATCTTTTTAAGTTTGTTTCCTCTTTTTTATGACTCGATTATTTTCTCAGTTTTTTTTGTTTTGTTTTTTACAAGAGTCTTGACCCAATCTTGAACCGGTGTGTCCTTCTACCTTGTCTATATTTGCCCAATCAAACGTCTCTGTTTTGTTTTCCGTCCCAGCTGTTATTCACTCTGCCTGAAGAGTCCAGATGGCAAAGACTCAGACACACATTAGTGTATTCACACATCAGCGCGCACACGCGCACACACACACACACACACACACACACACACACACACACATCTTCATGGCTTTTTACCATCACCTCCCTTCTTCTCCTCCATTATGAAAATAAAAAGCCCCAAACGACCACTTTTTTGATAAAGTTTTTTCTGGGCGCTTTTTTTTGCCTTTCCACACCATCTTTAAAAGAACCTCTGGTTGACTTTTTTTTTGACGGTTTTTCTATTTTCAGGGAGCGAGAAAGCATCGGTCCCTTCCCAAGGCTTTGCGTATGTCGTTTTTTTTAATCTGTTGGCCTTGATGGAGCTCGATTAATGTCTTTACCTCCTTACTAACTGGGTGTGTTTTTAAACTGACATCAATCACACTCCTGATCCCTCTGGTGGATCCGTTTTGGGATATCTGATTGCTACTGCAATACCTTTGCAGATGTTATCCTTGTAAACTGATTTGCTCCACAATATAACTTAATCTCAGTTTTCAGAAGATTTTTTTTTTTTTTTTTTGGAAAATACTTTATTGGTGACGATTTTTGGACATATTTTGACAACATTGTTTATGTGTTTCTGTCTTGCATGGAGACAACAATCTCTATGTTTTTATAGGGTTTGTGTCCCCTTATTTTGGCTTTTTGTTCTCATTTCTACATCAGCAAGGTGATGCTTATTTTGGGGCAGATTCTTGCTGAAAATGATAAAAACTTGTGAATGACAGTTGTGGCTCCCTTTGTAGCCCTTGAAAAGAGTTCAGCTCATTTTGTGGAAACTGCCTCCAGTGTCATTTTTTTTTTTTTTTATATTTGAAAACTTAAACGCCATTTTCATGTTTAGTTTTCTTAGACACCTACATGTCTTCCGCTGCTGTGTAATTGCTATTTTTATCTTCTCTGTGTTCTGCCCTCTCTCTCTCTCTCTCTCTCTGGTGCTCCATCCATCCAGGTGCCCTACAGATAGAGATGAGTGAGGAATTGGACCAGGGGAAGTATGAGTGTGTTGCCACCAACAGCTTTGGGACACGCTACTCCACTCCAGCAAACCTGTATGTCAGAGGTAAGTCGAAGCCGTCTCCAACATCTGTTCACCACCAAATATATATATATAAAAAAACAAAAAACATATTTTTAGAAAGAAGGTTGACATGTTTGAGGAACATTGGTATTGTGCTTGTAACAATGCATAATACCGTGCACAATAATGTGCTGTGACTCGTCAGACTGGTCACAGAGAAAGTTGTGGAGAAGTTTAAATCAGGATGAGGCTCTAAAACAAGCTTAGAGCATCTCTTCTCTGCTCAAGATGAAACCAAAACGTAGATCTGTGTGAAAGGAAACTAACACTACACATAAACCTAACACGTCATCAAATGTAGCTGCATCATTTTCTGGAGATGCTGGTCAAAGCTGATAGGGAGAAAGTTTCAGTGTTGAGACTAGGGCTGAGGTGTACCGTTCACCAGGACAACAACCTTGAACATGTGGCCAGAGCAACAACAGAATGGTTTAAATCAGAGCATATTCATGTGACCCAGTCAAAATTCAGACCTTATCTGAGGATCTGTGATGAGGTCTCAAAATTGAAGTTCACAGAAACTCTTCATCCAATTTAACTGAGCTGGAGGGTAGCAGTCTCGAGATGTGAAAATGACGCAGAGACACATCTTGCTTTCTACGATCAGAGGGAAAGGTGATCCTACCATGTATTAACGTAGAGGAGCTGAATCCAAATACATGCCTTTCTTTTCTGATTCAAATAAAATCTCAGTAAAACACGTGAAATATGGCGGCTGTAACATAACAACAACAAAAATTACCAGTTATAAATACTTAATGTGATCTGACACTACTGTTGCCTACAGATTTTGAATTCACTAAATATTTTATTCATAAACAGGGCTACGTTTAAAGCAGTAGCTGAGATCAGTTTTGTTTCAAACCATTAATCTGCTCTGCCCTGGCTTCTTAGCCTTTAGACCTCAGAAGAAAATCCAGATCATCGTCCAGTTAGAACTCGTGTTTCCTCCCCAAATCTGACGGGCGTCTCTCTTCCTCGGGCGCCGTCAGCCTCCCTGCTCCCTCGACACGCTCACACGTGCACCCGCCAAATGTTTGAATCTTGGAGACAATTTTATTCCTGGGGCTTTCTGCTCTTTTGTCTGCCCACCCTGGTTAAAAGAGAGAAAAAAAACAAAACAGAGGGGGCATTTACACAGTGTAGCACGCATTGGCAAATCTAGCATTGCTTCTGGGTAAAACAAACAAAAAAGAAACACACACACACACACATTGAAGTGGGGTACACACATGTATCAACTATGTATGTAACAAAGAGCAGAGAAACGGTGCAGAGTCAGTGATGTGTGTCTAACAGTGCTTGCAAGGCCGGTAAAATCTTGCAGCGGTGCTTAGGGAGTGTTTGACAGGCGGTCTGTGGAGACAGCTGGCAGTGCCTTAAACTGGAAGGCTTTTCACCAACATCAACCATCTAATATACGGCTCTGTTTATGTTCTCTTTCTCCTCTCCTCGTTTCTTTTCCTCCTTGTTCTCTCGCCCTTTCTCTTGTCTTCTATACTTTACTTGTTTTCTCTTGCCGTCTTGTCTGATATTTCCTGTTTTCCTGTCTTTTCTACTTCCTCCACCGCCTCCCTCTGCAGAGCTGCGAGAAGGTTGGTACAGTAATGACTGTGAGGCTCGTTTGAGGTTCTCCCAACTTTTTTTTTTTTTTCTTCAACAAAACATCCATTAGTGTTTTGCAGGCGTCGGGGTTTCAAATCAGCTAGTTAAAAAAAAGAAAGAAAGAAAAAAATCTTTTCCTTTCCCTTGTGTGCATGTATTTGCTGTGACTTTTTTGTATATTTTTTGATGCAGTTCATAAAACATTAAACAGCGTGCACTTTCATTGGCATTAATAAAACATTTTCATATCACATGAACCCCACCAACAATGCCCTTTCTGTATGCTTGCAGTTTATTCTAAATCCTGTGAAAGATTCATTTAATCCCTGATTGTTGTTGTTCTTTCTGCTAAGTCTTTGAATTCTAATCGCGTCCCTCCTCTCGCCTTCCTGCCCTCGTCGTCGTTTATTTTAGTACGTCGCGTCCCCCCTCGCTTCTCCATTCCCCCGGCCGACAGCGAAATCATGCCTGGGGGGAACGTCAATATCACCTGCGTGGCGGTCGGCTCGCCCATGCCGTACGTGAAGTGGATGCTGGGAGCGGAAGACTTGACGCCCGAGGACGACATGCCCATTGGACGCAACGTCCTGGAGCTGACTGACGTGCGCCAGTCCAACAACTACACCTGCGTTGCCATGTCCACGCTCGGTGTGATCGAGGCGATGGCGCAGATTATTGTGAAAGGTGAGTTCTATGTATGGAATATAAACGAGAAAATGAATAATGAAGACAGTGAGTCTATAATTTAACTTGTAAAGCTTTGTGTGTTTGGACCATAAGCCGTTTTTACTGCAAATTTAAAGTGTTTCTCTGGGACACTAAAGTAAAATAAGAAAAACACAAATCTAAAGAGTACACCTTAAACTTTTTTTTTTTACCTTTTGTCACACCTTCACTGTATTGTGCTGTACACTGAGCTGCCACCACGTGATGTTTTGTTTGCTTAGAGTCATGCACTGCAAAAACACAACATCCTACTAAGTGTTTTATCTTTTCTCTTAGTGAACTTGAAATAAGACCAAACTAACTTAAAGTAACTTTTTAAAAAGATATGAGCTTGTTTTAAGTCAATAATTCTTGAATATTCATTTAAAATAATGTCAAATATCTGGCAGCTTTTTCTCTTATTAATTGGGAAAAATGCTTTGTGATTAAAAAAAATCTGCCAGTTTTCAAGAACTATTGACTTAAAACAAGGCCCTACCTCTTGCTGAAAAGCCACCATTGACTCGTTCACTAATGTTCTCTAAAACACCTCAGAGACATTCACAGAATAGCTGAAGTTTGGATGAACTTGATGTCTTCATGTTGGTGACCAGAATAATTTTGTTCACATTTGCCTTCCGTAATTTTAAATCAATTGGCAAAGACTGTGGCAATGTTACCATAGTGACTCTTCGTGTGCCTTGTCACGTAATTGTTTTGTAGATTTGAAATTTTCTCAAGTTTTAAGTGGTTGATGGGTGAGATTTTATTGCCTTTCCCTCCCTGCAGCCCTGCCAAAGGCTCCTGGTGCTCCTGTGGTGACGGAGAGAACTGCAACTAGCATTACTCTCACCTGGGATTCTGGAAACCCCGAACCAGTCTCCTACTACATCATCCAGGTGTGGAACAAACACTCACTCAACCACGTGTGCATCATTTTGCGCTCACAAACTGCAGAACTCTTTACTTGCGATGAAGATTTACAACAAAAAAAAATAACCCCTCTAAAATAGATATTTGGAAATATTTTCTTTTAGTTTTACACAGCCTCATTATTTCACCATATGTTCACCATAGGTCATTCCCTTAAAACAATAGAGGTTTTAGCATCTGTTAATTAAGTCAGAATTGGCGATGTATGCATTTTGATCTGATGAAAAGAGGTCTAACACAATGCACAGATATAGTTAAAGTAAAAAAATTATACAACCAATAAATAAATAAATAAAGTCAAGGTGTCATACTTAAATGGAATAGCAAACTTGCAGAAAGAGAAATGTTTTATGAGGGGGTTTTTTTTCCCATTATTATTCATATTCCTGGGCTGAGTCGATTTGATTAGGAAGCCTGTTCCAAAGCCTGGTGTCTAGAAAGCCCTGTCACATTTGTTTTTTGATTATAGTATGGACCAGAAAAGGTTTGTTTTAATGTCTTTTCAATTTTAAAAAGTGGCAAGGCCTCTTTGTAACACGGTGTTTATGCCACAGGGAAACAGTCTTGTAAAATCTTAAACATAGCAATCAACTTATAAAAGTAAAAATTAAAACGTTGCCTCGGTTTTATTTGTCTTAGAGGAATTGTTGGGGGTAGCTGTCAATGTAATAACCAGAAAAGAAATAATTATTTCTTAAGGAAGGATTATCTTTCTCACTCTAACCATTGAACTAAAATTGAAAGTTTTATTTTTTTATTTTTGTTTTTGTTTTAGAAATGTGTCATGTTAAATTTTTCTGCTGCAGTATAAAGGAAATTATGTTGAGGAATTTTATTTACCTTTAATAGGGGTTCCAATAATATACGATGACACACATCCACACAAAACACTGTTTGCACACATCGAGCCACAGAACTTCAGGAAGCAATAGTTTTTTGTTTTTTTTTTCTTTTATATATGATTGTAAACTGTTATTAACAGATCATTAAGCAGGGCTATAAAACAAAAGAGCCTCCGGCTGGTGATACACTTTTAAATTCTCAATTTGCTCAAATGGGATCCGCTGTCATGTGGCTGCTCTCCTCCCAGAAGCAGCAGCGAAATTAAATGTAGGAATAAAAAATAGCTCTGACTCAATACTCTGTTTATAAAAAAGCATGACAACCACACTCGGCATGTCGTGTCTCACATCTAGATATGTAGACTGAGATTTGGACTGAATTAGTAATCAAAGGATTGGGGTTTCGTAATTTCTACATATTTATTTATGCTATTAAGCAGGAACAGATTGTGTATGTGACTCCTCTTCTTTTCTTTTGATGTCTCCTGCTCGTTCCAGCATCGCGCCAAGGGTTCAGACGACCCTTACAAAGGGATAGACGGCATTGCCACAACGCGTTACAGCGTTGGCGGCCTCAGCCCGTACTCTCACTACGATTTCCGGGTCGCAGCCGTCAACACCATTGGCCAGGGTCCGTCCAGCGAGGTGGTGGAGGCTCGTACAGCGGAGCAGGCTCCCTCATCGCCTCCTCGGCAGGTAGGAGGACATCTTAAAGGGGTAGTTCGGGATTTCTGAAGTAAGGTTCTGTTAGACGTTTAAAAGTAGTTAATATCGTAGCTACTGCAGATAGGCACTTCTTGGCATCTTCATGTGCAGAGCTGCAGAAAAGTATTTGCCCTCCTACAGATTCCTTCTCTTTTTGGCTTTTTTGTGACACTGACATGTTTTATAAAAGCAAGCTAAGGTTTGTATCAGGCAAAATATTCATTTTCCTTTTATCTGAGCTACACAGACATGTACTTGCTGGTGTGCTTTGGATCATTGTCGTGCTGAATTACCCAGGTACGCTTCAGCTTAAGGTCTTAAACTGATGGCCTGACATTCTTAGGATTACAGTAACTCTTTTTCCTTTAGTCTTGGCCCCTTTTTAGACTAATCATTAGCCTCATTTTCTGGAATCTAAAATATGAAAACAACAAAACAGGAATAAAATGTGAAGTTTGGATTTTGTTTGCCTTTTCATCTTAAGCACCACAACGCTGAATCAAATGAGTCTGATTTCAAGTTTTAGAGTGTTGAATTGCTCAGCTGAAGGCTTTTTTTCTCTTGCAGGTCATAGGTCGGATGCTGAGTGCTACAACAGCAATGATTCATTGGGACGAGCCGGAGGAACCCAACGGTCAGGTGGTCGGTTACAGGGTGTACTACACCTCAGACAACACACTCCCAGTCAACCAGGTGTGTGGTTCTGCTCCATTTGAGTCAATAACTTTAAAATCTGACACTTTATTGGCAGCATTAAAACTGAGCACGCATGTGTTGCATTGATGCGTACAGTGGGAGAAGCAGATGGTCCGAGGCACCAATTTCATCACCATCCAGGATCTGACTCCTAACAAGACCTATTACATCCGAGTGTTGGCGTTTACCTCTGTAGGAGATGGACCTTTGTCACAGGATCTCCAAATTATAGCCAAGACTGGAGGTAAACTTAGAGAAACAACAAAACGACTCACTATGAAAAGCACATCGCCCCATAATTCTGGGAAAACACGACACATAAGTAGTCATATTTTCATTTCTTATTCCATTTCTTCTTCTTTTTAGTTCCATCTCAACCATTGGACTTCAAGGGGGAAGCCAAGTCTGAGACCAGTATCCTGTTGTCCTGGGTGGCCCCCTCGACCCAGGGCGGCCCAGACAGCCAAATCACTGGATACGAACTGGTGTATCGAAGGGTCGACGACACTGAAGAGGTAGGCACAGCATAAACGGATGGACTGGTACCGTGGACTGTTTACTTGGTGGCCAGACGGATGATAACATAAATATTAAAAGTGGATGTTTGAGTGGATGGAATGGAGAGCAGAGAGAAGACGACCTGACCTGAATGTTAAGAGCTTCCTCTTATCTGTGCGCCTCTTCAGAGGAAAGTGAGCTTCGAGCCAGCCACCTCCTACTTGCTGAAGAACCTGAAGCCCTTCTCCACCTACACCTTCCAGCTGGCCGCCAAGAGCAAAAATGGGATTGGAGCGTACACCAACGAAGTGTCCATTGACACTCCACAGACACGTAGGTTTATCTGCGTGCACTACATGGTGTGAAAGTGTGTGGTTGAGATTGGATTTGAGAGAAGAGGGGAAAACAAGCTTCTGTTTTGACAATGCAAGGCTACTGAGCCAAAAAGGTGCTCAAAAACACCCAAGCTATAGACCTTTACAAAAGTATTGATGCTGCTTGGATTTTTCATGTTAAAATTAGGATACTTTGGGGGGATTTTTTTTGTTCCCCCTGAGTTAACACTTTGTAGAAAAAGCTTTCACAGCGGTGACAGCTGAAAGTCTTTTGGCGTATATCTCTCTATAACTTTTGACATCCAGAGACTAAAATCTTTGCCCATTCTTCTTGGTAAAATATCTCAATCGCAGATGTTGGACTGAATATTGGGCCATCTCTGAAAAGCAGTTTTCAAATCTGACTGTTAGATTTCCAATTATATTTAGCTCTGTACTTTGACTGGGCTCTTCTAGAATAGAATAGATACTCTATAGTCCCAGCTAGGACATTTTATTAGTGACTGAGCACATGAAATTGCTCATATACATCACCCCAGAAAGCAAAACAGAACGCTAGACAGATCCATCCAGATGTTCTCAAACGACAGACAATGTCAAGACAGAATTGGAGAGATACAGGCATCGATTTAAACATGCTTTCTTTTAAGATCATGAAAAGAGGTATTTTAAAACTACAAATGATCTTCGGTCTTTGTTTGAATACTGATTTTTTGCTATAAAGAACAGCTCTGTAATGTTTTGTTAAAAAAAAGCAATGGCAATAGCAATAACATCTACCTGAGGGTAACAGTTTAAAAGCAATAAAAAGCACATGCCTTGTCAAGAGATCCTTGTCTGTAGATGTTTTCAAAAAATTTATTCAAATTGATACTTACTGGCTCACTGGGTGGTGTTCCTGTTATCTTTACTATTTTATTTTGGTTTTCAGCTTGGTCTCCAGAACAGCATTTGAATAAAATCTTCTTTTTTTTTTTTTTACATTTCCCGCTTTTTAAACATGAAAAAAATTTCAAGTGTTGGGTTTGTAATGTGACAAAATGTGAACAGTTCAAAAAGTGTGAATACTTTTGTACCTGGTGAAATCAACAAATTTCTCTGCCAAACACATCTTTGAGTTCATTTGTTGCATTGTCAAAATGGGGCAATCCAGACTTTAACCGACTTCATGGTTGATGCTTAAACAAATACATGAATGAATACTGGCATCTGAAACCTGACATCAGAAAAAATACGCACGTCAGCCACCGACTTGAGAACAACACCACTTCTTCAGTTCTTTGAACACCGAATCATTAAACACAATTTAAAAACATTTGCAATTCTTTTAATTGTGTGGCTGGTTTAATCTAGGGTTTAAGTTGATGAATGAATGATTTAGAGTCGAAGCCTTTATTTGTTTGGTATCAATCTGAGTTCTGTCAGATTCAATCAACTACAAGGTAAGAGGCCAGAAATTCGCAGATAGACATGAGAAGTCCAGCATGGATCAGAGAATCTTCATTAGGCAAAGGACAAGTAAGTTATAGCTGGCATATTTATGTGTAATATCTCTACTCAGTGTCTTTGTGTTACATTTCTTTGAAGTCATTCACTTGTTTTCATTAACCAAACATTTATGCAGATGTGACACCCCTCATTCGGTATCTTTGTTCAGCTATTTTTTGCTTTCTAGTCACACAAAGTCATTTCTCACACACAAGGAGTTTTCGTTATCCAGTGTTTTGTTTTCATTTTATGTTTCTTTGTCTTTTTTGTTCTCCTGTTTCTCATCTGCTCAATTTCATCATCATTCTTTCATGGCAAACACCCTCTTGACCTCTTCATCCGACACAAAACAACTCGCACACACCACCCAATGACATTTACCCCAACAACAACCACCTTCCTCAATACTGGCCTACCAGTTCCTTCAGCACCTCCTCAGGACATCACATGCACCAGTCCCAGTTCTACCAGCATCTTGGTAAGTTGGGCTCCACCACCCCTGGAGTTTCAGAACGGCGTCATAACGGGATACTCCATCCAGTATTCCACAATGGAGGGCAACAAAACGTCCAAAAGAGTTGACGGGATTCCTCCGGGAAGTTCTCCGTATCTCCTGGAAAATCTTGAGAAATGGACCGAGTATGGCTTAACTGTTCGAGCGCTCACGGAGGCTGGAGAAGGACCGGAAAGCTTACAGCTGCTTGTCCGCACTGAGGAAGATGGTATGTTCCTGAAATAAATGCAAATATATTCCCGTACCCGTCTTAGGCTGGTCTGCCCAACTAACAACGGCCGCCGATTAATATTGAATGAGGGTCACCCCCAACTAACAACCACTGGTTGGCAGAGGCATTTTTCTTTCTGTGAGCTTAGGTTTTAAGTGAATGTTGCATCTTAGAACCACTTTCAAATCCACCCATTTTAATAATCCTTGCTTTGATTTCCCTCTAATAACCTCAAAAATTAACCCAAAACTTGGAAATCTCGTCCGAATATTCCTTCTTTCCAGAAGCCCATTTTCTTCCACTGACATTTTTATCCTCCTGCATCTTTTCCTATCCTTTGAAATCTTGTTTTTTGGTAACAAGGAACTCTCTTGATTTCATTATTTTATAATGATACTGATGATCCGTGCAAACAAAACAACCCACTTACGTCTTGTCTTTCCTTTTCTGACTGACCATGTCTTACAAACAAAATCCTCCCCATCTTCTTTACCAATTAAAATAATTGAATATGCATTTCTTAACTGTATTTTGTGCTATCAAGAATCTGCTAATTTTTTTTGAACACTCACTCCATATTTTTTTAGTCCTTTTTGTTTCATAAAATCTTTTTTTTTTTTTTTCTAAGTCCACCATTTTTAGAGTGCTTTTACTGGAGTCAGTCAGATAACAAGAGGTGACTGGAGGGTCTTTTTTCTCTCTGTCTTTTTCTTTTCGGGTAAAAGTGCAGTTCTTGGCAGCACGAGAGATGTCTTTCTTGATAACAGTATTTTCTCGTTGAATGACTGCCACTTTTTTCCTGCCGCTGGCAACAAATACTTCACTCTCTGCCATTCTTACCTCTCTCTACATTTGCTTCCTGTACTTCACCGTTTTTTTCCAACCATGATTTTCCTCAAGCTCTCTCAGTTTTACCTATCGGCTTTTTACCAGACATCACAGCACTTAAAGACTTTTTGAAGGGTTGTAATGTTTTTTCCCCACCTTTTGGATTTTTTTTTTTTTTTCTGCCAACCTATTTTCTACAGGACTAAAATCACAGCTTTTACTATTAAGTGCCCATCACTTGTGACCCTTGACCTCTATTCCAAAATGCATTTGTAGTTCCAAGTGGTCCTCCACGAGGGGTTGAAGCAGAGACAGTGAATGCCTCGGCCATTAGGGTGAAGTGGCGAGCTCCGGCACCTGAGCTGCAACATGGACAGGTCCGTGGCTACCAAGTCCACTATGTGCGGACAAACTATGGCGAACCACAAGGTCAATCCCTCATCAAAGACATCCTCATAGATGACTCACAGGTAACACGAACACAAGCAACTATTTACTTATATAGTAATCTGTGCCAGGAGCAATTTATGAAAAAGAGGAAAAGTCATTCGACTTCATTTTTGATTGTAGGTTGCAATTAACCTAAAATAAATAAGACATAAGTGTCTTTTCACGCAGGATGAATATAAATACCACTTTAGGCCAAGCTGATATGCAATGTATTCTGTTTAGAAAGCAATGACCATATTGCTTTTTTACTATGAAAACAGCCTTCGACAATAGTCTCTGAAAATGTTCATTGATATACTTCTTTAAATTTAGAGGTATGTTGTTGATCCTGTACGAATATTCTAAAGTGTGCATTTTTGTTTTTCTCCTGCTTTATGGCTTCATTGCTTAGTGGGAATATGGGAACTCAGCAGAATATGTAAGTAAACCTTTTGTCAGGCATTTTAATGAAAATGGAAAAAAAAAAAAAAAAACATTACGAGCAGAATAGATTTTACCTTCAAAATCCAGACTGTGCCGAGAGCTTTCACTCCACTCTCCACTGAGTTTTTGTTCTAATTTTTTTTTTTTTCCTTGAAGACAAATACCAGTACTTATAACTTCCCAAATGAGAATTGAATTTATCTGGCTTGTTTTTATTCAAATAAGTTAGAAAATATATTCTACTAAATGTGGTTAAAAAAAAGACAAAAAAGAAAATAAATTAGTTCAGTTAAATGAGATTTCGTATTAAGTTTCTACAATTTATAAAATTTGTTTTTCCATTTCCCTAAGATAATCTCCAAGGAAAAGCTTTTCCATCAAAATGGAAAAAGAGCCTTAGGCACTGCAATTGAACTGAATGTCTTGCTGTCTACAAACCGTTTCTGTCTTGTTCCATCCATTTGGATCTTAAGACCCAGCCAATGCCACAGTTGTTTGTCTCTTGTAGCTGACGGAGCCGATGGTTGTTTTTTAGGAGATTGTGCTCGGAGACCTGAAAGCAGACACAGCCTACTCTGTGTCAGTGGGAGCTTACACCGCAAAGGGTGACGGTGCTCGCAGCAAAGCTGTTACTGCATGCACTGCCTTGCCTTGTAAGTGTGCCTTCACAAACAGACTCACTGATAAAAAAGGCTCAGTTATGAGTAATCATGTTTAGCTTCATTAATTAACATTAGACGCTGCTAAATTACCGAATTGGTCATACGTCATAATGTCTTACCTTGCGTTGCCATTAAGAAGTAGGTCATTTAGTCGCACATTATATGTATTATCCCGTTTTGCTTCTGATTATGAGTAATGTGCGTTATAATAACCCTCTAATTATCTTTTCATCATTCTCTTTCTTCTTCTTTTACTGTCTCCCTTTTGTTTAGTTCCTGAGAAACCTAGACTGCTGGTTAGTGCAACTAAATTAGGTACTGCTCTTCTGCAGTGGTATCCCCCTCCCAACCCACCAACCCCTTTGCTGGGATACCGACTCACCTTCGGCCGCTTGGATGTTCTTCCCTTTACGGTGGTGGAGTTCCCCACTAAAGAAACCCATTACACTGCTCTGGATATCCACAAGGGAGCTAACTATGTGTTCAGACTCTCTGCCCGAAACAAAATGGGCTACGGAGAGGAGTCTGTCAAGGAGGTGACCACTCCAGAAGACGTTCCGACTGGATACCCAGAAAATATCATTCTGGAGGAGGCCTCTGCTACCTACCTCAAACTGACATGGAAATCAGTCCCTCTGATAGAGCAAAATGGAAAAATTACAAAGTACTCTGTGCTGTATAAGGACATAAATAGTCGGGGGAACGCTACGGAGGTGGTGGTGCCCACTCCTGGGTCGAGTGTGTTGCTGGAGGGTCTTAGTGCCGATACTGTGTATGATGTCAGGGTGTGTGCGTTCACAGTTGTCGGTCCTGGGCCGTACAGCCCCAGGATCCAGTTCAGGACGCAACGGCTTGACCAAGGTAGGACTACGCTCACATTCTTGCAAACCCATCATCATTATTCTGGATGCCAGAACCAGGTTCAAATAGCCTTCTGGAGCTCAGATCGTGCAAATTTGCACATACACATGGCCACAAACACTCAGTATACAGTTACTGCATCTTAAGTGTCCTTTTTCATTGTCTTGTCACTGTAGCCTTAGACCCAACAGCCTATTCATAAAGCAAGGTAAGAGTCTTGGGTCTGGGGCAGAGTCTCTGTCCAGTCATGTTGTTTGTAGATCAGATCAAATAGCTAGTTTGAGTCTGCTTCTAAAGGATGAAACACAGGTAAGACTACATAGGTTTCATTTTGCAGAAAAAAAAAAAATCTAACGCTCTTGAAATCTTTTTGCTCTTCTGCTCCCGTCTGTCCTGTGCTACAGTTTTTGCCACCAACTTCAGAGTGAAGGCAGCCATGAAGAACTCTGTTCTGCTTTCTTGGGAGATCCGGGACAAGAACCCTGCCCAGCCGTTTACTGTAAGTAAATTTTCACTGCATGGTATATAACTAAACAGGTTAATAATATGAACTAATTTGGGAACAAAAATGTACTTATACAGAGTTAAAAGCAGAAACTAAATTAAAATATGGATGGCAAACTTCAACTAGAACCATGTAACATGAAAGGAAGAGAACTGTAGAACCTGAAAATGAATGACTGGACCAACAAGGAGCAAATACCAGGCAATGGTTACTAGGATAAGAAAAAGGAGAAACTAATTACCAGAGTGAAAACAGCTGAGGCTGATCCAAAACCCTAAAACAAGTAGCATTAACACCTACAAAATCAAAATACTAACCAGCAGATGAAAAAGTAAATAGACTATAGAGCAGAAAGGAGCCAAACTGAAAGTGACAACTCAAACTCTAAAAGTCATTTTTACTTTGGCGTAGTTAGCTTACATACTAAAATATTCAAAAGAGGCAGTACCCATCATCTAAGACTAGAATCAACAGGCTAATTTTCACCTGCAGCCCCTGGGTGGATTGTTAGTAAATTTATATGATTGTGATTTTAAAAGATAGAATCACTGAAAAGTGAAAATAAAAACTGAACACTTACCAAACGGAAGCAAGGTGAACTGGACATAACCCAGGTAACCTGGTAATGAAGGATTGGAGAATGACATTGTAAGCAAGGTAACTGCATTGAGAAATTTTAACTATTAAAGCAAAAAAATTCTTCTCCAGCTTGCTAATTCATATATAACCTGAAAAAGCAGAGGGTAACCTTGAGGTACACTATGCAAGCTTGCAGGTTGCTAGCTTTATTTTGAAATTATTACCCAATAAAAGTGCGTAATAATTGATCTGCAGCCCGGTGTAGATGTTTTTGCAGTTGAAAAAACAACTGTTATGAAGTCTGAAAACATCGTACATGTTGTGAATTATGTTCCTAGATTCTGTATGGAAAAGGCCTGTCTGTGGAAGTGGACGGCAAACAGACTCAGAAGCTCATAACTGGCCTGGATCCGGACACCCAGTACTCTTTCCTGCTCACAAACCGGGCCAACAGCGCTGGCGGGCTGCAGCACCGCGTCACTGCCACAACCGCCCCAGACATCCTGAAAAGCAAACCCCTTATTGTGGGAAAGACAAATGCGGATGGAATGGTGACTGTGCAGCTGCCAACTGTGCAGACGACAGCAAAAGTCAGGTAATGACGGGAATGCAGTTCGTGTGGTGGTTAAATAGTAACAAGTTGTTTCCTGTCGTGTAGTTTCGGGTTCATCGTTTTTCAGGTTCAGGTTTTTCTTATTTTATTTATTGGCCTATAACAAAAGATTTCAAACATTTGGCAGCAAAGCACGTCTGAAAACTGCCACAAATGAGAGCCCAGGGCTGATGCTTTCGTCTGTGTTTTGTAACCATAAAACCAAATATAGATAGCAAATGATAGCATTTTTTGCATTTCAAAACCCCGGATGACTCACTCTGCTGTTTACATTTGTCGTCTTTGCAATTGCCGTGTTGTTTATGTCTTGAAAAGTGTGGATTTTATTCACAGTCTTTTTTTTTTGTCATTACTTAATCTGTACTGACTGCTGCCTTAGAAACCATTTGTAAAGATTATAGATGATCTCACAATCAAGTGATAGCTTTGTCAATCTACCAGCTTTATTTATCGATATAGAGGCACCAGTCAAAGATTTTGTGCCCGATTCATTCATGATTCATGATTTTTCTATTTTCAAAACAGTGGTCTCTTTGTGTTTTTCCTGTGATCACTTCACATTAACAGAGAGTTGTCTAAAAGTCTATCAGCAATTTTAAATCTAGCATGTTTTAGGACTTTACTGTAACTTGCTCAACTTTCTGCTTTCTGCTGACGTCTAACGTTCTGATGTGGTGATTTCTTGTTAATAAATAGCTACTCTTACTGTATATTTGTACCTCATCTGAATTCACTGTTGAATGTCTTTGTCTTTTTAACAACAACTTCCAAAAGGGAAGAGTGAACCTCTGAGCATTTATGCTTTTGCTGGTTTAAAAAAAGCATTTTTTTGTTTTGTTTGTTTGTTTGTTTCTGACAGGCTAATCTCTGATCAGGGCGTGTCAGACTTTTATCTGACAGGCCCAATACATGTATTGGGTTGAAGTGACCCAATACACCAACTTGGGTCACCAAGTTGGTGTATTGTTTTAGGCTGGGTAGTGGGCACTGGAATTTGAATTTGTTAGTTTTCTATTTTTTATAAATTTGCAAACATCTCCAAAAACCTTTTTGCACATTGTCACGACGGGGTATTTGATGGGGTATAGAATTTTGAGCAAAGAGATTACATTAATGCGATTTCATATATGGCGGTAGCAAAATGTGGAAGCTCTGTAAATACTTTGTCCAAGTTCCTGGTCTTGAATCCAGTGTTGCTCTGCTTCAGGGGTTATTATGTGGTGGTGGTGCCACTGAAGAAGCAGAGAGGAGGAAAGTTTCTAAATCCCTGGGACGATCCTGATCAGATGAATCTGGACGAGGTAAGCAGAGCTTAATGTTGATTATAATGCATATCGTTATAGGACAATGGTGTTCAGTGACAGCAGTGATAATTGTAGGAGGAAAAAGGACATCTGGACAATAAGGGGCCTTTAAGTGAAGTGAACACTTATGCAACTCAGGGAAAGTAGACGACAAGGCTATCTGTACCACATTTATTCCAAACAATGATTTTGCATACCATTTCCCATCTAATTCACTTCCGGATACTTCTAAAGACCTTATCACCTCATTATGCTGTTCTGAAGGCACATTCTTGTGTCTAAGATTAGTTCAATAACCTTTTTATGGTGCGCTGCTTAATTTATCAGCAGATAAATGTGACAGCACCTCAGCTGATGAAGACAAATTTGCCTTGGAAACAATGCTTTCTGCAGCCTATTGCTCCTGCACTGATGGGTTTTTTTTTTTATGTTGGGTAAATTATCAGAGATTTCTTTCTTTAAAGAGGTGTTGGTTAGGATTCAAATATACTAAAACTCCTTTAGCAATTTCAGTGCTTTTCCAAAGTATTCAAACTCCATGAAATCTTCCACTTTTTTCATGTATTCATCCCAAACATCAGATTGTGTGTGTGTGTGTGTGTGTGTGTGTGTGTGTGTGTGTGTGTGCGCGCGCGCGCTTGGGATGTCATGTGATAAACCCTCACAGAGGGGTGCAAAGTTATAAAGTGAAATGAATAGGACGCATGTTTTCAAAGGTCTCTCACAAAATAAAAGTCTGAAAATTATGATTTGCCTCCTTTACACTGATACCCCAAAGTTAGATGGACAGAGGGTTTGTTTGTGTCTTATTTAATCTTGGTGTAAATGCAACAATCCAGAGAAGAAATCAGGGTCAGTTAGAGAGCAGGAGTGAACAAACAATGCCCTGAAGACCTTGTAGAGAGGTTTCCACAATCTTATGAGCACTGTTTAATCCCAGAAACAGAAAGACTATGACAACAGTTGCACACCTACCAAAACATGGCCATCCACCTAGACTGATGGGCTGGGCAAAGACTGCATTAATCAGATAAGCAGCCTAAAGGCTCATGGTTACTGTGGAGAAGCTGCTCAGATCCATAAACCAAAACCCCACATATGGTGGTTCTACTCAATTTTGCCCCGGGGTGCTGAATAGAAATTCAACCCACATTTTCCAATATTTTTTTTTTTTTTGTAAAATATTTAAGACCCAACATCATTTTCCTTCTACTTTATAATTAAGGGCCAATTTGTGTGGTGCCATTAATTTCATTGAAGTTTGCAGTTGTAATGTGACAGTGGAATACCTGTGCAAGGCGCTGAAAGGACAATTACACCCAACTGTTCCCCACTGTTCCCTCACAACTCTATCATTTACCTTAGTATGATTGAGTACTTTGTACATCTTGTTTATTCGCCAACACTTTCCTTTCTCGCTCATCTAAATAAGTTTCTGACCAGACTGTCCTGCTGCTCTCCCTTTCAGCTCCTCCGAGAGATCAACAGGACAAGCGTCAGCCGGGCCCTTCGCATCCGCAGGCAGGCTAGCCAGTCAGAGCCCAGAGCCTATGTCACGGCTCACTTTAAGACCCTCCCACTGGAGTTCACTTTAGGCGACAGCCGAAACTACGGCGACTTCCGCAACCGTCCTCTGCAGGGTGGGCAGGAGTATGTCTTCTTTGTCCTTGCTCTCCTGGATCTCTCAGAAAACGTAAGCGCGGTCTCGTGTGCTCGGGAAACAGTGTTGTTGATGAAAAAAAAAAATATGCTAAAATGGCTGAACTCATGACTTCCTGCAGACAATGTTCTCAACCAGCCCCTATTCTGATCCGGTGACCGCATCGGACGTGGATCCCCAGCCGATTGTTGACGAGGAGGAGGGTCTGCTGTGGGTCGTGGGCCCTGTGCTGGCTGTCATCTTCATTGTCTGTATCGTCATCGCCATTCTTCTATTTAAGAGGTAAGAGTAACCTTTTTAGAAGACAGATTGAGATATGATTCATCTGAAAAAAAGAGGAATTAAAAGCCATTATCTCATAGATTTCCATTCAGTTTGAATCATTTTTGTCCCTGTACTCTGTATTATTGCCTATATATGGATGGCAGCATTTGCTTACATAAGAGACAGACAGAGTAAGATAACATTACGAGCCATTAGCGTTCTTAATGATAATCATCAGCTCTGCTGGCAAGAGGTTGTTTTTTTTTTTGTTTGTTTTTAATGCACATAAATAATTGCTGTGACAGATGTGGCATAGGAAAATTATTAACCTTGATTCCAATAATCTGATGTTCATAAGCCCTGGAGGGTTACTCCTAGAGATTTCTGACTGTTGATGTCTCATCTGGAGTTAAGTTGCACTTGGAGCCATGTTTTCTAATTCGTTATTCGATGTAGTGGCGTCAGTACGGTTAGCCATGATGCGTATCCAGTGCATAGCAATGAAGTTTTCTTTTTTAAATCTACCGTTGCCCTTTGTGTCCACAGGAGGTGGTATTTTGCATATCTAATGCCATACCAAGAATCTGATTAGTGTAAATGTGAAAAAGAAAGTGATGAGCTCAGGATTCCTTTTGTCTCTGATGCACTTTGATCGGACACTAATGGTATTCCTTCTTGTCTGTCCTTTTATCCGCACATCCTCCTCCCCCTTTTGGATCCAGCAAACCTGACAGGTAAACAAGCACTCCTTATTTACATTTCCTCTGGCTTACAGGGCCACTCGCCCTAAAAAACCTCTTCAAGGACTTGTGCAGATATTAGACTGAACTAGTGTCAAATTATGCTAATGTGGCTTTGATAACTGCTTCTTTACATGAAGTGATTATATAATTCAAGAAGAAAAGCTTTATACACTGCATTGGATAAATATAGCAGCCAATATTATGGGAGTGTAAATATTATACATCAGCTCACAAGATGTGGTAATACACGATACCAGGTTCATAAAATGACAAGAAGAGGTTTTAGCAATCTTCTGGCAAAAATTAAGAATCTATTTTTGTTGCTTAGTGAAGTTTAATCAGTGTAGAAAATCAATGTCTAGGTTTGACAAACTTATACATTAGAGTTTTTATGCTTCTCCAAGTCTAAGGTGGTCTTTATGCTAAAAAGCAAAACATATTGAGAGTGCTTCCCTTTCGTGTTTTCACGATTCCATTAAAAGCAGAGTTGGACTTTCTGGTTAGGTTTGATTAGCTTAGGCATTTTTAGATTTGAATTAGCACTGTTACCTTGCAGCAAGAAGGTCCTGGGTTCGAGTCCCACTCTTTCTGCATGGGGTTTCCATGTTCCTCAAGTGCCAAGACAAAGCTGTCTTCCTCCAGTGATGCTATTCAAAGTGCCTAGAAGTCATTTGTATGTTATCTGACAAAGTTTGTTTCTTCTATACCCACAGTGCTGATAGTCTAATCAAAAGGTTTTGATGCTCTTCTGAATGTTGTCAACCAGGCAGAGGAACCTGAGTTGGTTCTGCAGGAACTATAAATTGAAAATAGAGATCTTAGGCTACCAATAATCACGTCCAATTATTGAGACATTGGAAAAAATAATTAAGTTTGGCCTAAGAGTATAGACTTAAACTTAATTTCGTACCAGGTGTTTTAGATACTGAGCCAGATTTCATCTGTTCTAGGAAAAGAGCCGAGGCCGAGGGAAGGAAGGGCAGTTTTCCCTGCAGCAAAGCCATGTCCTCCCACCATCCCACAGATCCTGTGGAGCTGCGGAGGATCAACTTCCAGACTCCAGGTAGGTGGGAGACGTATACAATGCTAGTGAGAAGTTTACATACATGGATCTTGAAGATTACATTCATTTAACGCCAATATTTTAAGAAGACTTGGGTGCATAAGTTGGAATTTAGATTTTCCCACACACAGAGTCAGAGTTAGTTTATACATACAAGCTCGAATGTAAACATAAACCCACAATTATGTTTTTGCTGAACCTATTTTTATATTGACATGGACTTAAAGGGTGACAACTGGGAAAGAAGATCTTGCACTAGACCTAGCACTCTACCAGTCGTCAGGCTTGGTGGCGACAGCGTCATGCTAAGGGCCTGTTTCACTCTGTCTTCTCTACTGGTGCATTTGACACAAAAGAATCAAAGAATAAAGATGGAAGAACTTCTCCAAATGTTTCAACTGTCCTTTAAATCAATATTTAGCTGGCGTGATGCGTGGTGTATCAGCACTAACATTGGTATCGGCTGACATTAGTCATTTTTTTAAGTAAAACTGGTTGGATATTAACAACCGATATTTATTTCCATTTTGTTGCATTTGCCTTTGCAACATCAATACAGGCTATTGATATTGACCCAAGTTCTCATCTTTGCGTCTGTAGTTAGACGGTTAGAATCTGGTTGAAAGTAAAGGAATAAGAGAAAAGTCAGACTCGTTTCAGGAAATCAAGCAGTTTCAAAGCTCTCAGTCGTAAGAAAACAGCTTAAATAACTAGAACTAACCCCAGTACTTTGCTCAAGTTAGACATTTTACCTTCACTTAGAAACTGATCATCATGACCCTGTGTGGATTGGAAAATATTCCAGAGAAATTCAAACTTTTGCAGCCAAACAAAACTTTTTAAAAATCAAAGTTCTTTGTTGCATTGTCATGTCACTCTGAAGGAAGAACAGTTGAAATGTGTTTTTAAAAGCAGACTGAAAATTCATAAAACGTTCCTGCCTAAACGATGAATGTGTGTAAACTTCTCACCAGCACACACAGGCTAAACATGGAATGCTGGTTCTGGTGATTGTTGCACTAATTAGGTTAATTTTGATGTTTTTTTTTCCTTTCGCAGCTTATCGTGTATCAGTCTACCGTGGTTATCGCCGTTTGTCAAGTCAGTTAGTCTCTCTCTCTCTCTCCTTCTTTATCTTTCTCTCTCACTCTCCCTCTATCTGTCATACTAATTAACCTTCCATTCCATTCAGGACGAAGCAGCTTTAATTGACAACATTTCACCGAGCAACACCACAGAAAACAACAAAAACAAAAAAATCCATGCTGATTTTTTTAAACACCTGTTCTGTTGATTCTCACCAGCAGCGCTCATACGCAATCAGGACGCTTTTTTTTTTTTTTTTTTGGTACATCATTATGATTTTATTCTGTCCGAATAAAAGTCGCCTGCAAAATAATTAACTTCCATTTGCTTCTTGGCAGTACTCTAAACAACACCACCTCAGAGACTACAGCTTTTAATTTTTTTCTTCTAAAATAGTTCGGTTGCACAATGTCGGTATCAAAACAACGTCTCACTGTTTCTCGCTGTGCTTGGCAGGCATGGCAAGTCACCCGCCCGTCCCCATCTCTGAGCTGGCAGATCACATTGAGCGCCTCAAGGCAAATGACAATCTCAAGTTCTCTCAAGAGTACGAGGTAGGAATGCTGATTATCTCCAACTCGGGGGGGAAACTCATCTGGTTTTGTTGCAGTCAGTCATGTTTATCAGTGCCATGTCATTTTTCAATTTCAGTAGCCTCCGCGTTGACATCCCCTGTTGATTTGCTGACTTTGAAACGATACAAGATAAAGTCCATTTTCCTCCCTTTTACCGTTTTCTTGTTCTGCGTGCAAATATGAGAGAGAAAATGTCAAATTTGCGAGCTCGAAAGGAATTTGCTTGCAGCCAGATGATTATCGGGCTCTTGTTTCTGCGCTCTGGTGTCGAAAGAGGGAAAGCGGCGATCAAGGAGCGGCCGCAAAGAAAGAAAATGTTCTCTGAAACTTCTTTACTGGATGCGTCCAACTCCCAGCACAGTTAATGTAAAGCAATGATGGTATTAACTTGGAGATAGCGGTGTGCCTGAATTTTGGTAATGCTCGCTAACAAAAGTGGGCAGATCAGCAGAAATATTTCCAAGCACGCCGGCTGTTACAGCAAGAGCTTGCATTACAATGAGCTCCGCAGAGAGCTGTTAAAGCAGTAAAAATGTTTTGTTTTGCCACAAAAAAAAAAAATCATGTCCACCAAAGGGCCTTTGGGTGAAGGAGAAGGCATAAAGCTCTAATTGGCTACCACAAGAAAGAGACAGATTGTGCGTGACAGATGTATAAAGCAATTCTAGGACACATTTAGGAAAAAGCCGAGAAAAAAAAAAATAATCCAACGAGGGCATTTAGCAGGAGGAAAAGACAAGACGGTGATGGAGAAGTTGTGCGTGTGTGTGCGTGTGAGACTGTGGTTGGCGCGGGAACCGCTCCGCTGGGCCTCACATTTTCTCTGCATGACTGTGTGCTTTGTTCGCTTCTTAACCCTCAGCAGAGGAGCATAAGAGATGGGTGGAAGAGCGGCCGAGGAGCAGGAGGGAGGCCAGAAATGATTGCGGTGTGATAATCAGACACACTTGGTGTTGGCACTGTGTGGAAAGCCGTCTTGAACTTACGAGTGCGCATACATGCACTCAGCCAGCACCACTCCTGTCCATTTTTCCTCCACAAAAACCATAATTATGTGTCGTAAAATATTCAAAATTGCTAAATTGCCTTGGCTCTTCCCTCTTTGTGCCTCTCCATTGACAGCCCTGTAATGACCTCATGTCTGCCTCTCCCAGCTAACAGCAACGGTTACACTGTAATTACCCTCCAGGAGCTTAATGGTCTGACACAACCATCCTCTCTCTACCAATGGAAATTTATTGTGCTTTTATCATCTTTCCCTGGTAGCGAGTGTGTCTGTTGAAAATGGAAAGTCTTCCTTGAAAAGGGATATCATAAGTATCCGTGTTCCTGTCCAGAGTCACTAATGTGCTCGTCTTAAATTTGCAGCGTGTTTTTAATAGTGGCTTGTCGCTGGCGCTTCAGCATTGTTTGACACTGTTTAATTTAAAAACTCTCTCCAGTGTCTGGTGGGAAGTCAGTTTTAAGTTAACGGCAGAAACGGCAGTAAATTAGTATTTCCCCTTACAGAAGTCTCCTGTTTTTGCAAAATGATTTAGATCGTCATTGAATTTTTAATATCCGATAATTTGAGTAAATACGATATGCAGTTTTCACATGATGATTTCATTTATTTAGGGTGCAAATTTTTCTACAAGGAAAAAAAAAGACTCATTGCCAGTAGTTGAGAATGCTTGGTGCAATTACTTTGGTCCATTTTGGTTTGGAAACCTTCCTGCCTTAATAAAATAAATCATTGTGTGTTTATGAGTGACAATAACAAGAAAAACAATACCCTTTGCAACACCGTACCCATATGTCATTAATCAGACAGTAATTCTTTCTTTAGTATACTGCTTTGAAACCACACTTAATGCTCTGATTTTGAAAGAAAGCACAGAAGATTGCTTCTCATTGCTTCTCATACAATTTTCTCATACAAAATTGTATGAGAAAATTTAATTCAAAATGTTGCGCTCCCCGTTTTCTCCTGACTTGGGAACACCATCGGGAATACACTGGTTTGTCGCTGGTTCAAGGCATCAAGGGTTCAGCTCTTGACCTCTTCTTGTACGCACTGATGATGGAAAACGTGACAAACGGGGTTGGAAAGGAATCCATGTGTGTCACGATCTTTGTAGACAATGCGTACAGGGAAAGCAAGGCTTTTAAGTGGTAAAACATAGTGAATGTGGGTGAGTTCAGGTACCTGGGGCCAACTGTCTAAAGCAGGGGGTTGAAGACGAGACTTCAGACTGGATGGACTCATTAGAAACAAGTATTGTGAAAGAGAAGGTTTACAAGGTGGTTATGAGGGTTCTCTGAGTTTTGGTGTGTGTTTCACACACACACACACACATCCACATGATGATGGTGGTATGCCACATTGTAGCCACAGCTGTAGGAATTGAGGCTGCCATACAAACCGTTTGCTACCATCAGCAGGCAAGGCAGGTGAAGCGAAGACAGATGAGCAATCGAGAGCCATCCACAAAGGGAGCAGGCTAAAAAAGAAGATAAGATAAATCATCAGTCTAATAAATCAGACTTCTACATATAGCAAGAAATCTGAACCAGTACAGGCAGCTGACAGACGTCAGAAGTACATTTATAAACGATTTCTTTGCTTTTGTACTGAGAAAGATTTTGCCGTTTCAGATATAGGGAAAGGAACTTAATAACATTAGGTTTTTGCCATTGTTCGCTCTAATTCCACCTGAAACTCATCATAACTATCCATAAAGGATTCTGTTTGGTCCTACTAACCAAACTTTGACCATTAATGCATAGCATGAGGCTTTTTTCATCATTCAAAAACTGACAGCCATGGCAGCTACATCCATGCATTTGTAAGATAGTCAATATTTCTGTTACTTTGATATTTTTGTTTGAAAATCACATAAAAAAATTTTATATAAAAACTAAGATGAATATGAGTCAGTTCTTGGATTTTTTTTTTCTTTTATTGCTATTATGTAAATCCATTTCCTGTCGATTCTGAAAAAAAATCAACACATTTCTAAATCTATGTTGTGTGTTGTCTTTGTGTCTTCCAGTCCATAGACCCATCTCAGCAGTTCACATGGGAGAACTCTAACTTGGAGGTCAACAAACCAAAGAACCGCTACGCTAACGTCATTGCATATGATCACTCGAGGGTCATACTCTCCAGCATTGATGGTAAGAAACAATTCCATCAGACTTGCAGCTCTTATTAAAGGCATATTGAGAGTTTTAGGTTTGGATGCAGTTAGATGAAAAGGTAACTAAATCAATTTTATGAGAAAAAAAAATTGGAGAATTTGCTGAGTCATGTATATCCAGTTCCATCATATAGCATTTTTTAAGAGTTTTTTTTTTTTTTTTTTTTTTTTTTTTTTTTTATCTTGGCAGCAGCCAAGCTAGGACCGGTGTAATAATAGAGAAAATCTGTAGAACCACAGCCGGGTTTCGATGCCAGGAATGCTGAATTGCGGGCACAATTTGCAACATCATAATCACAAGTGTGACAGGATTTTGAAAACACATTCAGTGAGACGAATGATTAAAGAAATTCTTGAGGGAAATTAGTTGCTGTTAATTACCGACATTACCTAATAACTGTTAAACCAAATATTGTTGTCAGATGCAGTAGAGTTACATTTCTGGAGTTTGAATACTGCACATACAGATGCTGTTCCTTACATTGGTTTTATGAAATCACACAAACAACACAACTATTTAATGCGAGGAAGTAACGCAAAAAAGAGATGGGCAAAAAAACTATACAATTAAATTAATGATATCGATTTGATAAAAGAAATAAACACAACCTCCCACATATGTAGATCTGGACCTCTCGCCGTTCTGTCAATGCTGCTTTCCTTAGTCTCACTGACCGCTGTCCTGGCACAACACCTGTGCCGGTGCCAGGGGCTGCTGCTGACGATGGTACTGGAGCAGCTGCGCACATTCAGTGAACCGCTATCAACTATCAATCTACATGGTTCTGGCTTTAACATCCCATCTGGATCTCCATCAAATCCCAGGTCGCATTATCCCTGTGTCGAAAATGTTTATTGTCACAGATAGGGTAAGGATGCCTGGGCTCTACACCTGCTCATGAGGCAACCAGGGCCAAAACCTTGCTTTGCTTCTATGTGCTTTGGAAATTTTGGATTTCTGTTGAACCTGTGATAGAGCTGCACTGATCAGAGATTCGTCCTGCTCATGCCGATTGTAGCCGATTCAGTGTTTTTTTTTGTTTTTGTTTTTTGCATTAACCTGTCTGCTGTTAACGATATTTAAAAGCAATTAAATATTCCAGCCGTTTTATGATGTATGGTCTTTAGTGATTTATATAAGGATGAAAATAGTCGACATTTGTGCCTGAGACTAGCCAATGTGAAGTAGGATTTTACTGTTTAAATCAAAGACAAAATTAATCTTGGTCTCGTTGCAAGTAAACTGTTTTTACAAAAGTGAAAAGCAAGCAACCTGGAATAAGGTAAACAGACTGTTTAGCAAACCAAAGAGAGGAAGTGACAGATTTACTAATACTTGGCCTGCAATTTCTCAATTTCTGAGCAACTCCCAGCAGTCTGTCATGGTCTCTGCCATCATTCTGTGTGCCTATACATCTGTCTAGTACACAAGAGCAATATGCTGGGTAGCTCATTGTTTCACCTGCTGCTCTTGCAGTGATAAAGCACCAAAAGACCAGCTACAGTAACTATATGATGGTGTCTAGACAGTTTGGTCCACTTTCAGAAAGCGGTGAAAGTGCATCAACCTGAAACTACCAAAGTAGGAAATGGCAAAAGCATGAAATTCCTAGTAACAGTTGAAATGTACCTCTGTTTTGTTGTAGCTAAAATTAAGAGTTTACATTCTTCCTTAAAAATCTATATTAAATGGTTTTTTGCACAGCTTCTTTTTATTTAGACTTCATTTTAAACACCTTACTCTTTCTCAAAATCGCTTTTTAATACAATAACAACTTCCTCATCTAAAAGTGCTGAGTTTACTGGTCAGATAAAAATCAGATTTTTTCATTTTCAGCCAGTCATTGATTTGGACTCGTGAAGCTGAAAATCATCAGCTGATATATATATATATATATATATATATATATATATATATATATATATATATATATATATTTTTTTTTTTTTTTTTT